>NW_026042527.1:0-198797 GCF_023856365.1 Brienomyrus brachyistius | reverse complement strand
AAACTGATGCATCATGCCCCAGTCCATGCGCAGGAGGACCAGTCTCTGAAGGGCTGTCGCATGGTGAGGCCTGTTCTGCCTGGGGTCCAGCAGGTCACTGGCAATGTCCTTCAACTCACAGTGGGCTTGCGTTCATAGTGGGGTACCGCAGGGTTCGATTTTAGGACCACTATTGTTCCTAATTTACATAAATGATATGGATACCAATATATACAGTAAACTGGTGAAATTTGCAGATGACACCAAGGTGGGTGGTGTAGCAGATACTGAATTAGTGGCTCAGCAGCTACAGCGGGATCTTGATTTAATTAGTGACTGGGCCGATACCTGGCAGATGAAATTTAACGTCGATAAATATAAGGTACTCCATCTAGGGAGCAGAAATATAAAGTACAGGTATTTCATGGGTGTCACTGAAATAAAGGTAGCTGATCATGAGAAAGACCTTGGTGTGTATGTTGATGCTTCCATGTCCCATTCTCGCCAGTGTGGGGAAGCAATAAAAAAGGCCAATAGGATGTTGGGGTATATCTCCAGGTGTGTGGAGTTTAAGTCAAGGGAGGTAATGCTAAGATTATACAATTCCTTGGTGAGACCTCACCTAGAATATTGTGTGCAGGTTTGGTCACCATATCTTAAAAAGGACATTGTGGCCTTAGAAAAGGTGCAGCGTAGGGCCACAAAAATGATTCCTGGTCTTAGAGGAATGTCATACGAGGAACGGTTACTTGAGCTAAATCTGTTCAGTCTCAAGCAAAGGAGATTGAGGGGGGACATGATCCAGGTATATAAGATTCTAACAGGTTTGGATGCTGTTCAACCAAATAGTTACTTCAGCATTAGTTTAAATACACGAACTCGTGGCCATAGGTGGAAATTAGCGGGAGAACATTTCAAGCTGGATTTAAGGAAGCACTTCTTTACGCAGCGTGTAGAGTATGGAATAGTCTTCCTGATAATGTAGTGCAAGCTGAATCCTTGGGTTCCTTTAAATCAGAGCTAGATAAGATTTTAACGACTCTGAGCTATTAGTTTAGTTCTCCCCAAGCGAGCTTGATGGGCCGAATGGCCTCGTCTCGTTTGTATAGTTCTTATGTTCTTATGTTCAACTCCTTCATCTACAGTGTCAGATGAGCAAACCTTATCTCCCCCTTGAGGATTTGGACATACCAACATAGGGGCAAGAATTTCTGCTACCTCGTCCTGCTGCCTGAGTGTTTCGCCACGGCACTTCTTCACCGAGAAGGAGGTAGAGTCGGGTGCTGAATGGTTATGATCCTCGTCTGCAGGGGGGAGAGGGGAAGGGGCAGGGGAACCACTGGCTACTCCTCCCTCGGTGGCATAAGGAGGAAGCTGCTGTTTGGGCAGCAATGCTTGGGCAGGAGCCACACAGTTTATTTCTGGGTATCTAATTAGCGGACACCATTAGGTCCCTTCAGGGGCTCCACAGACAAACTCATTGACAAAATAGAATTGTCACAGAAAAATTCTTTGTCACATGCTCAGTCGACATGGACTGTGTGCTATTTACATATTTTTGGCACAAACGAAATCTCATATGCATATCGATGTATCTTTGGCACAAGTGGACCTCCATCACTTTAAAGAGGGTAAACTCTGATCAGGAAATTTACGACGTCAGAATAAACGGATTTTTTAACAGAAGTAACTGACATGCCCTAATAAGGAAATGCATACAATCAGAATACAATATCTGTGGTTTTTAACAGTGGTAACAATCTGATAATGAAAGGAATCAGATCAACATTTCTATAGCATGTAACAGAGCTTGCTCCCCTCCAGAACTCATTGTTCCAGTAGTTATCTGAAATCATCTGCAGGAGCTATTCTTTTATTTGTATATTAAGCATAATTATTCATGAATATTATTGATTATGTTTATTTGTTTAATGTTTTTATTTATTCGTATTTATTGTTTATAATATAATGTTATATAGTATTGCAACACTTGAAACGAGAGGTACTTGCCTGCCTTAGTGATATTTACTATTGTCTAAGTGTATTCCCACCTGTAGGAGGCAGCAATGGTTGTTATTAAAGGTGCTGAGATTACGCGGCTCAGGGCTGAAGGTGCAAAGTGAAACAGTCATTGACCGTATTTGCCATGTGTGATGGTGTCTGCATATCGGCCCTTTTGCGCCAAACAAACCAGTTCAAAGTACTGTGTGTTAAAATATCATATGAATAAATCCTCTCAAGAACTAAACTCAATATCGTATCCTCATCATTCAACGCGTCTGACTTTTGCACCTCTTACCACAAGGCAGTGGATTACATGGGGAAATTACAAACAAGGAGAATTTAATCTGTTTTTCCTCTACATTGTCGTTATTCAGAATATTACAGACTATGAACAAAAACGGACAATGTAAGAAAATAAAAAAATGTGTATGACAGAAAGCTAGAGTATTTTTGCAATGGTGAGCACTAGCTGGTTTATGTACTAGCTCACACTCAAGAAACAGCATAAATGCTACTCATACACAGTTGGGGGGCAGGGGTCAGTCCTTGTGCCTGTAATGAGGTCACCAGTTGAAACTAACCCAGCCTCAGCACGTCTGTGGGTCCTTGAGCAAGGCCCTTAACCCCCAGCTCCCTGGGCGCCCCAACAGGTAGCTGCACTTCGCGGACAACTTACTCCACAAAGAGTAAGTTGAGGGAGACATAAAAAACACAATTTCCCCACGGGGATTAATAAAGTCCATCCATCTATGGAATATTATTTAGCACTATATAACGCAGAATATAAGAATTACGATTTTATAAAAAGTATGCCAAATATCCATGATATAATCATTACAATGTAAACATTATAATGTAATCAACACAATGGAACCAACTGAGTATGTATTTGCACCTTTTGTTAGTCTGAGTTTCTGTTAGCTACTTTGTTAGTCCTGAATCTATGAATATTCACATTTTTATCGCGTATATTTTATCACTATGTAAAAGGACAAATATATTATCAACCTTTTAGTGAGACAATGTGTAAACGGCTGAAACTACCAAGGTTTACTACTGAAGGAAGGGATTCACCTGAGTTCACCAAAAGTTCATGGCTGAGTATTTTTAAAAAACCAAGTGGAGCTGCTCGCGCCACTATTATGTTCAACCGAGAGGCCAAACGGTAAAAGAAATGACTGTCAAACTTATCACCTAGGGGTAAATATAAATCTATACAAATATCACCTGCATGCACATTACTTCTTTTACAATAACCAACTCCTGATCCATACTGTTAGTCGTGAAAAAAATAACTATTGTGTACATAGAGGCCCTGTGTAAAAAGATAACTGCCAAGGAAAAGATCAAAAACATTTATTTCAAGGATTCAAAGTTTTTATGGTCATGTACAGTGTACAGTGCAGTTCTTATTTGATTAACTTGAATGTCTTCACAGACAAGACGATTAAACAAATAAAGCAGCGCAACATTATAGTAACTAACAACAAACAAAGCTCACGAGTACTATTACAATATTCATATCATTTATTTAAATTTAATTTTACCAAGTAAATTAATTGAAAAGCAGTTACCGCTTTACCTGCTTCTCGGGAGAAATAGCAGATATACAAACGTCATGTATGTAACTAAAATCTTAAGCCAATAAGGGCAAAGTTGTGTCGTAATGGAGGCGGATCCAGCCTGTGCAGCCTGCTAAGAGGTGCTGCCTGATGTGTCTTGCTCTCGCGGAGTTTTGGTACCATGTGACATGGTGACGTAATGCAACGGGCGATAAAAAATATAACCATGATGCATTGCGTCAGGACCAGAATGCATTGCTTTAAGCTAGCGCTGTATGTGGGTGCATGAAGTGGAAAGCACCCAATAATAAACATAACATTTTTTTAAAAATGTTTTCTTCACCGGTGCAGTGAATTTAAATAAAGAGCTATGATGGTGCTGCAAATGGCTTTGCATAGTAGTTAGTAGTAGCATTAGCCGCTGTGTGCGGCATTAGCTTTCTACAGTCCTTACAGATGGTTCGTGTTTTGTCTGTCTCCCTTTCGCCATTTATATTTTCCGCCGGGCACCCGAAATGCTGACACACAAAAGATTCAAAAGTGTCTGGGGTATCTACTATAGTAATTTAGTCAGATGCCGACATATTTACAGCAGCTCATTTGCAGCGCATTCGTGAAACGGCTTTTCGCTCCAACGAGAAATCTCGTCATGTTGTAATATCGCGAGATCTCGTGACACGCGTTTCACTCCCACTTCTTAGTAACAGTCATGATTTGATAAAGTGACAACCTGCGTAATAATTGGTAATACATAGAGTTTGCTATTGTTCAGGCTAGCAGACTGTTATGGCTTGAGGTTAATGGTGCCTGTTACTTGTGAATTTTCACATTTGCAGGGATCTTCTGCCTCGTGAACGTGAAACGGGTAATTATGCTAAAAGAAGAAAAAAGCAGAACTGCAATGTGTGTAAGGCTGGTGCTGATTTTTCAGTCTGAACACAGTAAAATTTATACAAATTACCTGTATTCAAACTTGTATTCTTTATATAGTTTGGTTAATTACTATTTAAAAGTTTTATCTGCGCTCCATTGTATAACTTATATTGGAGACTTGTATGTACTTTTCGATTGGAAATGGTTAGCTGTATACAGGGGCGCCGCTAAGGGGGGGAAAGTTGGGACAATTCTAAGGGCCCACGCCCTTTAGGGGCCCCCAGAGATCTGAATGGGTGTGGTAGGGGGGCCCAACCTCATATTTTGTCATAGGGCCCAAAATTGCTAGCGGCGCCCCTGGCTGTATATACTTTGAATATTTTTATGATTAATTTCTTTGTTTATTTAATTTGGCAACAGATCTACACTTTTAGCAGTATTGCTGTCAATTTTTGTGAAAGTTGTTACTAAATAAAACAAAAGAAGCAGACTTGTGTAAATCCTATATTGGTCGTGTATTCTTCCTGTAGCGTAGTGACAGCTTTTTGTACGGAAGCCGTGAACGGCTGTGCTTGCAAATATATTTTCTTCTGAATAATTAGAAGGATAAGCATATTTTGTCGCCGCCGCGAGATAGTCATGCCATACACAGCTCTGCTCGTTTTTGTACTGTAACCGTGTTACTTAATTTGCGAATCCATGAATTTAACGTTGACATTAAGTCAACATTGACATTGACAACGTTGACATTAAGTGTTGCACCTATCTAGTGTTTTACCGTGAAGGGCATGTTATATCTTGTCTCTAAGTCGCACTATGGTCCAGGGGAATGCTATGTCATATTAGAACATGTGTCGATGATGTGGCAATATAAATATTTTAGAATACTGTCAGTTTTAGTTTCAGAAATCCATCATTTGAGAAAAAAGGCCAGTCACGACAAATATATATGGAATATAACAACAGAGGTTAGCTGTATTTGTTTAAGTGTAAAGATGCACATAGAAACATGCATGAGCTCATCTGAGAATAAACTGAATGCAATGAAGATTTGTGACTCCTGCTGGAAAATGCGAATAGTGGCAGGGTCTTCAAGCAGTACATTTGTCTGAGAGTCAGTTAATATTAGGAAAGGCACCGTTTTTTTTTTCAATGGCGCTAATTATCAAGAAGGAAATGGAGTACCCCAGTACCTGGTTTACGGGCACTGGAAGCTCCAGTATCAGTCAGACTTTCATGTAAGTATATGTGTGTTTAATGACTTGTGCATGTTTCATCTTTACCAGGGGCAGAGGGGAAACTCAATAAATAGCCTTCTCTCACACTTCCAGGCCTGCAGAACTGAGCATGTCCCCTGGTTTTGTGCATATGTCTGTAGGCTTTGAGTTTTTCCTATGGGGGCTTCAATTTCCTCCCAGAGTACAAATACGTGCAGATCAGTTGCATTGGGGAGTCCATACTGTGATGCTGAGTGGGTGTAGGAGGAGATTGAGAGATGAAACTCCGGATGATTTACTCCCTCGGCTAACTAACCAGAACAGGATCGTACCAATACCAAAATGATAAGTTTATAAATGTTTTTCACTACCCTGATTCATTCAGTTATTTCTGTTTGTTAATTCCATCCCCCAAGCAAATACATAAATAAACAAACAAATATTCAGGGGGAATGTGTCATAGGTGATAGAATCAGTGGATGAATCTAAAGAAAAAAAGTAATGATTTCTTTCTCTCCAAAACACAATGCACAAAACTCTTAAGTTAGGTAAGACATTGAAATTTTATGACAGTAGCATGATGCAGAGGAACAACAGAAGGAAAAATCTAACTAAACCTGAGTCAACTAGGACTAATTACACTAAATTAAGTGGAACACACAAAATACCTAAAACAACTTAATAAACAAGCAAGAAATATTACATTTGATTAACTATACTGATGCCTGAGGGAAGTTCTTGTGCATAATGCAGCAAGTATATACAGCTGCAGAGACACTACACATAGTGCAAATAAATTAAAAAGTATACAGTACACACACTGATTCCTGAAAAATCTAAATACCATGGAATACTAATGAAATACTGATGATGATGATAATAATAGAAATAATAATGAATTAGTTTAGGGTATTATGCAATTGACATGTACAATTAAAAAAGAAATTGCACCAGACATTTCCTGTGGCAAAGAAGGGTTGCTTTGTGCCACATTACTCAAGTCAATTCACTTTATTTTGTATAGTACATTTTCATAGCCTTACATTGTCTCAAAGCACTTTACTTTGTCCCTGCCCAATTGTCCCAGTGAGCAAGATCTAGCCTGAAAAATTAGAAAGCGACATTGGCAAGGATAAACTCAGTCATAGTAAGAAACCTTTGGAGGAACCAGAGTGAAAGGGGGAGCCCATCCTCCACAGGGCAGAAGTCAGGTTAACAAAGTCCTGATTTATATGGTTTATATGGTTCAATTAGTTAAGTCCGGATGTAAATACAGAATAACTGGCAGCAGGGCACACAGGAAAGACGTAAACAGGCAGGAGGGCAGGCAGGAGGGTGGCACAGGCAGGACGTAATGGGCAGGAGGGCGGGCAGGCAGGGCAGCACAGGCAGCCAGAACTGTTTTGCCACTGCAGTTTGTTTTACAATTTCATCTGCATTTGTTCCCCCAAGGTATAACAGCAGCTAATTTATGAACATGCTGCTTTTCAGAAAAGTTTAATTTCCAGGAGCATGACCAGTGCATACATTTAGTGTTGATGGTTCTTTGTAAAATGGATGTTCTGTACTTTTATTGATCTGTCCATCCATCCATCCATCCATCCATCCATCCATTCATCCATTTTCTAACTACTTCTGATGAAGTTCCGGGTTATGAGGTATCCTGAAGCCCAGGCAATATGGGACAAACACACACATGCACACACATAGGGTATACCTATCCTTATGGGGCCCGCTCATTGACTTCTATTGGATAAATGCTAACGCTAACTATGACAATCTTAACCCCCACCCTGCCCTAACCATAACCATAAGTAACCAAGCAAAATAAAAGAGGTTTTGCATTTTTAGTTTTTCCACAGCAGTCACAGATTTTTATAAAATAGAGTTTTCCTGGTTTTCAGTTTCGTGGTCCCCATAAGGGAAAAAAAAAACAGGTATTTATCACGCTATGGGGTAGGATAGGTATACCCGCTCGCACACACACACACAGACATGCACACAAATGGATAGATCACCACAGTTACTATGGATGTCGATCCTGCAATAATGAGACAGAACTATCATACTTAACAGGATCATATCCCTAGTTCTACATATGCATAATTATATTTAAAAAAGATCCCACGCACCCAGCACATGAGATGTTTGAACTTCTGCCCTCTGGTAAACGTTACCGCAGTATGCATTGCAGAACAACCAGATTTAATAAGAGCTTCTAACCCCAAAGCCATCAGAATACTAAATGCTAATGAACATACGTTTATGTGAAACCCTACTCTCTCTTACTCTCTGTGCACTTTATTACCACAACTGGTATTAAGTTTACTTTTTATTTATATAGTATAGTGCAATAATATAATCACGATTTGTGTGTGAGTGTGCCCTGTGATGGGCTGCCCCCCATCCTGGATTGTTCCCTGCCTCGTGCCCATTCCACATTCCGGGATAGGTTCCGGACCACCCGCGACCCAGTAGGATAAGCAGTTTGGAAAATGGATGGATGGATATAACTAACATAAGACAGACATTACACCTAACAAACAATAAACACGAAATAAAGGAGTGGATACAAAAAAAATGTAATGCAATGACCAGATTTAACACCTGGATTATGTCCCCCCTTAGTCTCCTTTGCTCGAGGCTAAACAGATTCAGCTCAGCTAACCTCTCCTCATTAAACATTCCTCTAAGACCAGGAATCATTCTCCCAGCCAAGCAAGCCTGAGTCCGGCTTCCACTCCCCCGATCCCCAGCAATGTTAACTTGGAAGGGCGTATTCTGTATGCACAACTGAGACAACCCAGGTGGAGCTCAGCTTATCGGCTGGCAAAATTGCCTTCAGGTATCACCCACCCTAGTGAGAGTCCAAGCTAGGGCCGTTCTCAGAACTCACCCTAAACGAAGTCCTGCTCAAAAGTTGTAATGACCGCCTGAGGTACCTGTCAGCCTTGCCCGTAATGAGTCAGTGGGTGTAGCCGGGCTGACACGCTTTTGGGCATCCAATTGCTGAGAACTCCCCTTCGGTTCTGACAAACTGTACGATCACAAGCAGTGACAGCAGAGCCACAGACAAGCTCAACCAACAGAGAGCGAATGGTAAGCACCCAGCACCCGAAGGGCTCAACTGATCACATCCAAACGACTTCCTGATGGGATTGTGTACGTAACTGGTTTACTGTTGTTAATAGTGGTTGAACTTCTATGCAAGTCCCCTTGTTGGGGGAGAGGGAATGAATGAAAGCATAAGGTGAAATAAAACCTAAAATAAATCAAAAAGGTTAAACGGGAATCAAACCAAATGAATTGTGTTTCTTATTCAATTGTAAACATCAATTAGTTATGCAACAATAACCTAATTGGATGTTAATGTATTGTGATCAAACTGATTTAGTCCGTGAAGTTGATTCCTGCTTTCAGGCAAGAACCTGTGTGTCCAATTATGCGTGTTGTATCACCGCAGTTGACCACCAGAGACCCAACTCAGATGTTGTTAACCTACTATGGCGGACCACTAGAGGTGCAATTTCAATGGAGTGGCACTGCTATGGCTTGCCACTAGAAGCGCAATTTCAAAATTGAGTGGTAGTTCTATGCCTGACCACTAGAAGCGCAATTTCGAAATGGAGTGGTAGTTCTATGCCTGACCACCGGGGGCGCAATATCGAAATGGAGTTGTAGTTCTATGCCTGACCACTGGAGGCGCGATTTTGAAATGGAGTGGTAGTTCTATGCCTGACCACTGGAGGCGCAATTTCGAACTGGAGTGGTAGTTCTATGCCTGACCACCGGGGGCGCAATATCGAAATGGAGTGGTACTTCTATGCCTGACCACCGGGGGCGCAATATCGAAATGGAGTGGTAGTTCTATGCCTGACCACCGGGAGCGCAATTTCGAAATGGAGTGGTAGTTCTATGCCTGACCACTAGAGGCACGATTACGAAATGGAATAGTAGTTCTATGCCTGACCACTAGAGGCGCGATTTCGAAATGGAGTAGTAGTTCTATGGCTTGTCACTAGAAGCGCAATTTCAAAATTGAGTGGTAGTTCTATGCCTGACCACTAGAAGCGCAATTTCGAAATGGAGTGGTAGTTCTATGCCTGACCACCGGGGGCGCAATATCGAAATGGAGTGGTAGTTCTATGCCTGACCACTAGAGGCGCGATTTCGAAATGGAGTAGTACTTCTATGGCTTGCCACTAGAAGCGCAATTTCAAAATTGAGTGGTAGTTCTATGCCTGACCACTAGAAGCCCAATTTCGAAATGGAGTGGTAGTTCTATGCCTGACCACTAGAGGCGCGATTTCGAAATGGAGTGGTAGTTCTATGCCTGACCACTAGAGGCGCAATTTCGAACTGGAGTGGTAGTTCTATGCCTGACCACCGGGGGCGCAATATCGAAATGGAGTGGTAGTTCTATGCCTGACCACCGGGGGCGCAATATCAAAATGGAGTGGTAGTTCTATGCCTGGCCACTAGAGGCGCAATATCGAAATTGAGTGGTAGTTCTATGCCTGGCCACTAGAGGCGCAATTTCGAAATAGAGTGGTAGTTCTATGCCTGACCACTAGAGGTAGAGATATAGCTAGGCGGTTGCCGACGCTAGATGAGTGACACACACATTTAATGCATGCGCATGCTGCTTGTGGCCTTCTTCTGTGCCTTGCACAGTATAAAACCCCTTAAAACAATTACTGAAGCGAGACGGCGCACGCGTTACGGCGACAGATTTAAATTGTGAGTGCACTATATCTCGTCGCAAATGGTGCTTAACCACGGTGGGTCTCAAGCACAGGAGACTCCCAATTTCTAAATGACACACACTTGGCTCACAGCGCAAAGTTGTGTTAAACTTGCTTTGTCTAAAGCAGGCACACACATACGAGTATGATCCTGATAGGTAACTAAGCTATCGGTCTTATGTCCAAGCGCAACATAATTTAGGTTAGAACCTCATAACAAGTATTCCCGTTCGCTAATAGAGAGATCTCTCCCAGGATATATAGAAACGGAGACACTCGTCCGAATTGAACCTGGAAACAAAGCGCTACATCTGAGAATCTCGTCAGACATAGGGTTAAAGTTTACTGCAGTTTAATACGAAAGAACTACAATGAAATCACCGAAAATAAAACAAAATAATATAACTACTAATAATAGAAATAAAAATAACTATAATAAGCCCATATGATCCCGCTTAAATGCCTTCAGATTGCCATGAGTGCGACTTTTGCAACCAGTTCACAGTAGCGCTTCTTCACTGCACGTTCGGTCATAAAAAGTTTAAATTGTGTGCTCAGAATAAGTTTAAACCTTGTGCCTTGTGATTATTAACCAATTTTTATGCTGAATGGTCGGCTCAAACTCAATTGCGAAACACTGTGAGTCTGTTAATGTGTGACTTAAATGGAACTCATTAATAACCAGTATCACGTAATAACCTGGGTTAGAATAGAAGGCTTGTCCAACGAGCTGCGTCACCAGGTAATGTAAACGATCGGTAGCGAAGCTCCCCTCACGGCCAATGAGAGAGAGTCTCGCGATATTTCAGGCGAATTTGAGGTTTCAGAGCGTAGATCGCACAGGCAGGGATTCTTGTGAGCACTCAATGAACGGAGGCTGAAGTTGTGTAAAAGACATGCATTTATTCCTATAACTAACATAAGACAGACATTACACCTAACAAACAATAAACACGAAATAACGGAGTGGACACAAACAATGTAATCATGAAAATGCAATGACCAGATTTAAAATGAGTAACCTTAAAAGGGAAAATACTGTTCTGCAAAGCAAGCAATTTGTGGAAATACTGTCCTAAAGTAATATAGCAGGTGAATAGGAGTTTAGGTTGTTATAAATGAAAGGAAGTTTGTTTACTTGGTTGCAGAGTGGGGGGGGGGGGTCTTGGCAGTTGGTTGCGGAGGCTGATGAGCTGATGGGTGATGGCACTCAGGGAGGCGCGGTGTTTGCAGCGGTTGTTGGAGTGGAGCCCCTCTGATTCCCTCTCCTGGTGAAGCTTGGGCTTGGTTGCAGTTCTCTGTCCAGCTGGGTCTTCACTGATAGGCTTCAGGAGGGCTTCTTGTGGGCTTCTCTTCTCTTGGGCTGATGTTCTCTGCCTCTCTTCGTGCTGATGGTCTTTTGTTTTCTCCTCCCTTCTGTTTCTCCTCTCCTGGCTTTGTTCTGAGGTGCCAGGTTTTATAGTGTAAAGTTCGTGAATAGGAGTGACCAGGAATTCGACTCCTGGACCAATGGCTGACCATCCATTTGGCGGGCTTTCGGAAGGGGGTCTGTATCAGTCCTTTTGAGATTTATGACCAGAGTGATTTCCCTTGTATTGATGATTTTCGTTAGGCTGGTGTAACTTTTGATATATTCACTTTCGTGGTAACCACTGACCAGATTTGGAAACTGGAGTGATTTTCCATCGGTTTGATACCAAACATGCCATAGCAGCCTAGCGGTTCACACCTCATACCATCTGTAATGATTAATTAATGATTACTTATATTATGTCGTTATGTTATATTACTCACACCTTATTTTATGCCTCACAATCTATATAATTGTAAATATACTGTGTAGCTGCTGGCGCGTTCCAAACTAAATCTCATTGTACTTACAATGTCAATAAAAACATCCATCCATCCATCTAGGCAGGCCAGTGTCGCCTCCATCCTTCCTGAAGTCAGTGATTCCTTTGTCTTTGTGCTGTTTAGTGCCAAATTGTTTGCTGAACTCCAACCTATCAGTTTCTGGACCTCATCTCTGTAAGCTGACTCATAAGAACCAAAGAGATTTACAAATGAGAGGAGGCCATTCGGCCCATCAAGCTCCTTTGAGGAGAACTTAGCTAATAGCTCAAAAATCTTATCTAGCTCTGATTTAAAAGAACCCAGGGTTTTAGCTTGTGTTACAATAACAGGAAGACTATTCCATACTCTAACTACACGCTGTGTACAGAAATGCTTCATCAAATTCGTTTTAAAATGTTCTCCAGCTAATTTCCACTTATGGCCACGAGTTCTGGTATTTAAACTAACATTGAAATAGCCATTTGGCTGAACAGCATCCAGACCTGTTAGAATCTTAAACACCTGGATTATGTCCCCCCTTAGTCTCCTTTGCTCGAGGCTAAACAGATTCAGCTCAGCTAACCTCTCCTCATTAGACATTCCTCTAAGACCAGGAATCATTCTCGTTGCCCTACGTTGCACCTTTTCCAAGGCAGCAATGTCCTTCTTAAGGTATGGTAACCAAACCCGCACACAATATTCTAGGTGGGGTCTTACCAAGGAATTATATTATCGTAGCATCACTTGCCTTGTCTTAAACTCCACACACCTAGAGATGCAATGTGCCTTCTCGCGTGGTGTTCCTGCAGAGGGAGTCTGTGAGTGCTGGAGATTGGGGGAGGGGGCAGTGTGGCTATGTCTGCTCTGTGTTCCTCCAGACGAGCAAAGAAGCTGTTTAGCTCCTTTGCTAAAAGGGCGTTGCTGTTAACAGTGACGGTGTTGTTGCCTTTGAAGTTTGTAATGTGTTGTATTCCCTGCCACACCCACTGTGGGTTGTTGTATGTGAAGTAGACCTCTATTTTCTGTTTCTCTGCCTGCCTGGCAACCTTGATGCCCCTATTCAGGTTAGCTCTGGCTGCACTCTGTGTTCTTGACTGCGCTGTCTTGTCCTGTAGTATTGTATTGTTGCTCTTGTGTTTATCTTGCACTTTCTCCCTCTGTTTGTGCTCCTTTCACTCTGTATAGTTCTATCTTGCCCGCACTTGTGTCATCTTGTGTTGTTTCTGTTTTTCTTCTTTGTCTTGCACCGTGGTCCAGGAGGAACAATGTTTCCTTTCACTGTGTACTGTGTATATTGCTGAAATAACAATAAACCCACTTGACCACCTGCCTCGATTCATCCTGAAGAGTTTTCCAATGTTGTTCAAAGGTCTGTTTGTTTCGGGTGAAGGACACGCCCCTGGACGTGCTGGATAAGGGGACCACAGATCAGTGTCCTCAGTCCTGCTTCTCCCTTCAAAGCTGAGAGGAAGATGACCCGCCTGCTGGTTCTGGTTTTGGCTTATGGAGCTCTGCTTATCTCCACAGAGGCCCAGCAAGATTACCACAGTCTCCCTGCACTCTACAAGACGGCCATTAAACTCGCAGTCGAAAATGCTCATCAAGGAACCCGTCAGCACATGAATTTCTATAACATCCAGGGCCGTCCGAAGGTAACTGCTGAGAAAGTGTTTACAAAAGTGTGAAACTTTCATCATCTGCAAGCTGAACTAATGAGAATCACATTGATTTTGATGTTTTAATTTCAATGCATATGATGCTTAATGTCTCTTCACAATGAAAGTGATGGTTGTATATCTCAGCCCTGGTCAATTTTACCTTCTCACAGTTTCTCTCTGAATCTGCTGCAGTCAAGTCTGTGACAGTTTGCCATTTTTTGGGTGATTATTGTTTGTTATATTGCCTTTAAAACAGTTGTAGGCAATTTTGTATATAACGTGTTTATGTGATTTAGATCAGCAGTGAATACATTGACATTGAGATTCTCTTGAGAGCAACAAAATGTCCAAAGTCAACTGCAACAGACCATCGGGCTGACTGTATTTTCATGGACAAGAGGGTAAGTAAAGAGTCACTGTGACTGTGAGCATTGGACATATCAGTTAGCAAATTAATTTAGGTTCATGTTAACTTTTTTGATGCCCTGCGGAGGAAAGTTAGCCAACAATAAAGTAACAAATAGATAGGTGGCCTCAAACAGCCAGTTCCATCACCTTATTCTCAAATTTTAGTAGGTTTACAGGCTTAAAGGCTGGATTACCAGGCAGTTGAAATCAGCCTTAAATGGCAGTGTGGTGTTTTGTGGTGAAAGGGCAATTAAATCTGGTCAGAGCAGGGTAGATGCGCAGTGTGAATTACCCTTTAAATTTACCTCTTTAAATAGTGAACTACAGGACCACTTAGCTTGATCGGAGGACAGTATTTTAATACAGAGCAGTGTTCAGTTAAACGGGATTTGTTGTTCATACTTTTAGATGAACTTGCTTTGTATAATATAGCCTTAAGGTGACCCTGCTTTGGAAGCTCTTTCCTCTAAAATTGTTCTGTGTCATTAAACCCTGCAGTCCAGCAGCTCTGCCTTAAATCTTTAGATATATCTTTACTACACCTTCTCTCACTGTATTTATTGCCCACCACTCTTTAAATACTGTTTTTGTGTGTCTGTGTGTTTTTGCAGCCATTCATTAACTGTAGAGTTTGCAGCAGACGGTCTGGTAATAATCTTACACATCCATCAATTGACTGTGTACCAAACAAGAAAGTGGATGAAGTAAGTGTAGAGAGTCTTAGCATTATGGAAATGTAACAGGTGTGTGAATTGTGTCTAAACATGTGGTTAAACTTTGATTGTGTTTGTACATGCAAAAATTTGATCAGAGTACTGTTTATTAATGACAAGGTTACTTTTAATCTGAACAACAGTGGCAGCACCAGGGAAAAGCTTGGGGGGGGGGCTCTAGCTCCTCCTCCAATGACCATAGTACCCCCACAGCACCCCCAAAATATTGGTTTCATTTTTTCTTTAACTATCTGTAAAATCTGTATATTGTGTAAGACATTTTTGCGGTTTTTATAGCATACTTGTAGTGTATTTTTTCTTCAAAGTACACATAGAGGCTCTGTGAGCTAGACGTTAGAATTTCATATTTTATCATATTTTATCCATGCTGTAGCTTATCGTGCTGTGTGCTTCTATACAGCATCTACATAAGCTGAAAAGCTAAAGCACCCGCTCTAAATAATCTCACTCCCCTATAGCACCTGTAGCATTAAGTCACTGGCGCTGCCACTGCTGAATAAACGACTCCAATCTGACTAAACCGCTTAACTTTTCCTCCCCATGTTACATTTCAGGACAAACGACGTAATATGTGTCCTTCTGATAAACCTCCTCTCAGATCTAAAACTGCCTTGGCTTCCAAGGACACTAAAGAAGCTGAAGGAGACTGTCTGGGCTGTTTCTGATGGCTGATGGTCCTGCAATGTGGACCAGAGGAGGAAACTGGAAGGGAAAATGCTTTGCTTTATATCATGCCCACCCAAAGCCCCCAGTGAGTAAGCCATAGGCGCCGATAGCATGGAAAAACTCCCAAGAAGGAAGAAACCTTGGGAGGGACCAAACTCAAAGGGGGAGCCCATCCTCCTGGGGCCGGCAAAGTGTAGGTGCAGGATCACAAAAAACTTAACGAGAGAATTCGACTGTCCCTCACAAAAACTGTAAAGTTTTAGTGGCTAAATTGCTTTTTCTATGCCTTTTCAAACAGGAGGAGATTTGTTTGGCTATATGTAGAAATTTTCTATACAATTTAGACAGCACAGAATCATTAACCTACTTTAATGAATTTATTTATACAACCACATATTTCACACATTTTGACATCAGTCATGCAGTGAAGATACAGTCTCTTTATTTCTTGACGCCAACCCTCCCCATTAATCCGGGCTTGGGACCGACACCTAGTTGAGCTGGCTTGCTCCCTTAAGTGGCTGGGTTAGGCTAAACTATGTACATATTTATAAAGACTACAATAAATTTATAAAGACCTCCCTAAATATGTAGTCTAACAAAACGCAGTTTAAAGAAGGTAGCCTACCTGGTAAACAAAGAAATTAAAAGGCCCACAGCATATAATCGGGCTATATTCCAAGCAGTTTTTAAGAACGTAACCTACATGGCGAAATTGAATTACTTTCTGGACCAACAAACGCAACCAGGCATGAACATTATGCACCTTCCTAGTCTTGATGTAAGTCGTCCTACAGATGAGGACGTTAGGCAGCCTTTAGATCCGACCCATCATGCACTGCAGTTTTTTGCAAATTCCTCAGACGGAAAACCATTAAATACCTCTTCTATTACCTTATATTACCTTATATTCATGTAATAAATATACAAATATCAATTAGTTGGAAATCAGCCAGACAGACGTAATTACTACAAATGGTTTCCACTGTATTTGTGACTCTGAGTGCCGCAGGCTTGGATGCAGTGCCGCACCATTTTGTAAGGCATGCACTGGCCAATCATGTAGCACTTCTCTCAGAAATATTAATGAGACATCACCTACCACCCTGCAAAAAAGAAATTTGCCGCTTGTCCCCCTGCACATGAGCCAACTTGGCTGCGTCAACCAGCGGAGCTCCGGAGCCTCTGGAGAAACACGCGGCAAAAAAGGCTCGCATGCGGTCTTCCAAAGTTTGGGAATACTTCAGTCATGACACCTTTTCTGCGCCTCTACTGTAGCTGGCGTTAATGATGCTGTTTCAGCCATTTTATATTTTCTGTTTACTTATTCTGTCATGTAAGACTGAGACAAATTATCGTTTACGACAATTCTTACACACTGTAGCCTGACTTGCTGACTTAAGTAAGTTTAACTATAAGCTACCTTTGCTAGTGTTTGTGAATAACATGTTTCTCTAGTTATGAAATTATTCCATGTTTTAGCATCTGTTTCAACATTAAAGTCAAATTGGTATACTGAAATATATAAAAACTATTGAACTATTAACTTAAGTCTAACATAGAAAATCCTACTGAATCTCTTAAGATTTTCCTTTTTTGTTAATGCACTAATGTTTAAGAAGTGTCTTAATAAATTGAATTTCAGATTTGTGTGTGGGTGGGAGTGGGTGAATTGTATTAAATTCATACATTCATTCTTTTGGCTCAGACATTACTGACCTAAAACAAATTGAGGCATTGGGTAAGTGCTTAAATTAGCTACTAAATGGCAAAAAATATTCTAAATATCACATTTTCCATTCTTCGGTATAATTTTAACGAATCACCTATGCTGCCAAACATTAACGCATAGATTGTCACAACACTCTATGTTTTAGTTCTTCTTTATGTGTATAGGACGGTGTGATGGTTCTGGTGGTGGGTGTGGCCGACGCTGCTCGCGATGTTTGGCTATGCTGCAGTCCCAGGGACCAAGTTGGAACACATTTCCACCTTCAAGCTTAGGTGGAAAAACGGCACCGAGACCCAGCAGCAGGACAACTTCACTTGTCCAGACAACCAGCCCTGCTTCATCATTGAAGTAAGCCCTGTGAACAGGAGCGAGATGTACTTCTGCAGTGGATGTTATAGCGGAAAGAACATCCCCATCCTCACGTCTGCCGGAGTGCCCCCTCAAGTGGGTGTGTGACTTAACTCGATGGATGAATTGGACAGAATGTACTGTTACTAGAGGTCGACCGATATGGGTTTTTCAATAGCCGATGCCGATATTTAGGAGTCAGGGTCAGGCGATGGCCGATATATGCTGCTGATTTTTTTTGGCCGATAATTGGACGTTTTCCCCTCTATTTGCATGGTAAAATATCACACTAATAATAACAAACGATACACAAAATTTCTCAATTTAGCATTTATTGAATACTCAACTTGGAAACAATAACACATTTATAAACAATAAAAATAGCAGCATCAGAATCTCTGTTAGTGCACAATATAGCAGCAAACTCCTCATGTTTGACGGAAGGAAATTTGTAAACAATACAAAAAGGAATAAGCATGTTATCTTCAGTTGTAATCCCACTTCCAGTCCCTGAGTCTTACTCACCACACTCATACTTCACAGCAATCAGACAGCAGTTAATTAACCAGAAGAGAAAAATGCAAAAACACAAAAGAACTTGTAAATAATAACAAACTAATAGACAATAAAAATAGCAGCATCAGAATCTCTATTAGTGCCAAATATAGCAGCAAACTCCTCATGTCTGACGGAAGGAAAATTTGTAAATACACAAAGGAATGAGCACATCTTCAGTTTTAATCCCATTTCCAGTCCCTGAGTCTTCCTCATCCCACAAGCAGGCAAGGCATGTCACCCCGGTTGTGTGACACTTATTTTATATAATAAAATAAGTGCCCCCTGCGGCCCCAGAGCCCGAGCAGCCGTCTCCGCTGCCTGCAGCTACCGCGCCCACGTCCGAGGCGCTTTCCCTGCCTGCAGCTCCCGGGCAGGCGCCCCCTCTGCAGCCTGCAGCTCCAGTCCCTGGCCCCACTCCAGTCCCTTCTCCCCCTGTGACTCTGGTACCCTCACCCCGACGAGCCCGACCCCGGCCACGGGTCCTTATGTCTGTGTCCCATAAGGGGAGAGGACACAGACGCACGGCTGGGGTCCCACCCGCCCAGCCCCCTGGCTCGCCCTCCCTCGCCGGCGCTAGGGCTTGGTCGGCGCCTGCGGGTCCTGGCCCTCCGGGTCGGCTGTCGTCTGCGGGTCCCCCTCCGCGGCCTCGTCGCCCTGCCTCGGTCCCTCCTCCGGCGTCTTATCGGTTGCCTGCGGGCCCCCCGACGGCGGCTCCTCATTCGCCTGCTGGTCCTCCCGCTCTGGCGTGTCGGAGGACGTCGCCGTCTGCTGCGGCTCCCCCTCTCTCCTTGCCCTCGCCAGGGTCCCTTCCAGCTCCTTCGTCCCCTTCCCTGGTCTCCCCTCCGACTCCCTCCTTCGTCCCTGCGTCTGTCCCTCACCCCATCTCCTCGGCCCCTCCGGCTCCGGCCTCCCGGCCGCCTGCAGCCCTTCCGGCTGCCTCCCGTCGCCCGCTGGGTCTCCCTCGGGCTCCTCTTGGTTCCCCCTCCTTCTCTCCCTGGCCTCCCGTCTTTGTCCCTCCTGCCTCTGCTCCCCCTCGCTTTGTTCCTCCTGTCTCTGTCCCTCCTCTCTTTGTCCCTCGTCCCTCTGGCTTCTGCTCCTCTTTCCCCGATGTTCCCTTCGTTCACTCCCGGTCCTTTTGTCCTGCCTGTTCCCTCCGTGTCCCCCTTTCTGATCTGTTTCTCTGCCTTTCCTGTCTTATGTCAAGTCTTGTCCTGGCTCCTTCCCCTGTGCCAGTTCTGTCTGTCCGTTCTGTTCCCTGTCCCTCATTAATGAGGTTTTATATAGATATACATATATGCCCGGCTTGTCCGCTCCTCGTGTGTGCCACGCCCCCTGATTACCCACGTGTGCTTCCCTGATCGTCTCCTGCTTTGCCCGATTACTTTGATTAGTCATGACCTATTTTAAGTCCTGGTCTTACCTGTTTGCCCTGTCCGTCATTGTAGTTTGTCAATGCCTGCGTTCCGTCCTGCTCTACCCGCTCCGTTTCCCCGATTAAAGACCCGTTTTCACAAACACAAAAAATTGGTTCAGATAGGCGACGGACAATCTGATTGGCTCAGATAGGCGACGGACAATCTGATTGGCTCAGATAGGCGACGGACAATCTGATTGGCTCAGATAGGCGACGGACAATCTGATTGGCTCAGATAGGCGACGGACAATCTGATTGGCTCAGATAGGCGACGGACAATCTGATTGGCTCAGATAGGCGACGGACAATCTGATTGGCTCAGATAGGCGACGGACAATCTGATTGGCTCAGATAGGCGACGGACAATCTGATTGGCTCAGATAGGCGACGGACAATCTGATTGGCTCAGATAGGCGACGGACAATCTGATTGGCTCAGATAGGCGACGGACAATCTGATTGGCTCAGATAGGCGACGGACAATCTGATTGGCTCAGATAGGCGACGGACAATCTGATTGGCTCAGATAGGCGACGGACAATCTGATTGGCTCAGATAGGCGACGGACAATCTGATTGGCTCAGATAGGCGACGGACAATCTGATTGGCTCAGATAGGCGACGGACAATCTGATTGGCTCAGATAGGCGACGGACAATCTGATTGGCTCAGATAGGCGACGGACAATCTGATTGGCTCAGATAGGAGACGGACAATCTGATTGGCTCAGATAGGCGACGGACAATCTGATTGGCTCAGATAGGCGACGGACAATCTGATTGGCTCAGATAGGCGACGGACAATCTGATTGGCTCAGATAGGCGACGGACAATCTGATTGGCTCAGATAGGCGACGGACAATCTGATTGGCTCAGATAGGCGACGGACAATCTGATTGGCTCAGATAGGCGACGGACAATCTGATTGGCTCAGATAGGCGACGGACAATCTGATTGGCTCAGATAGGCGACGGACAATCTGATTGGCTCAGATAGGCGACGGACAATCTGATTGGCTCAGATAGGCGACGGACAATCTGATTGGCTCAGATAGGCGACGGACAATCTGATTGGCTCAGATAGGCGACGGACAATCTGATTGGCTCAGATAGGCGACGGACCAATCAGATTGTCCGTCGCCTATCTGAACCAATCAGATTGTCCGTCGCCTATCTGAACCAATCAGATTGTCCGTCGCCTATCTGAACCAATCAGATTGTCCGTCGCCTATCTGAACCAATCAGATTGTCCGTCGCCTAACTGAACCAATCAGATTGTCCGTCGCCTATCTGAACCAATCAGATTGTCCGTCGCCTATCTGAACCAATCAGATTGTCCGTCGCCTATCTGAACCAATCAGATTGTCCGTCGCCTATCTGAACCAATCAGATTGTCCGTCGCCTATCTGAACCAATCAGATTGTCCGTCGCCTATCTGAGCCAATCAGATTGTCCGTCGCCTATCTGAGCCAATCAGATTGTCCGTCGCCTATCTGAGCCAATCAGATTGTCCGTCGCCTATCTGAGCCAATCAGATTGTCCGTCGCCTATCTGAGCCAATCAGATTGTCCGTCGCCTATCTGAGCCAATCAGATTGTCCGTCGCCTATCTGAGCCAATCAGATTGTCCGTCGCCTATCTGAGCCAATCAGATTGTCCGTCGCCTATCTGAGCCAATCAGATTGTCCGTCGCCTATCTGAGCCAATCAGATTGTCCGTCGCCTATCTGAGCCAATCAGATTGTCCGTCGCCAATCTGAGCCAATCAGATTGTCCGTCGCCAATCTGAGCCAATCAGATTGTCCGTCGCCAATCTGAGCCAATCAGATTGTCCGTCGCCAATCTGAGCCAATCAGATTGTCCGTCGCCAATCTGAGCCAATCAGATTGTCCGTCGCCTATCTGAGCCAATCAGATTGTCCGTCGCCTATCTGAGCCAATCAGATTGTCCGTCGCCTATCTGAGCCAATCAGATTGTCCGTCGCCTATCTGAGCCAATCAGATTGTCCGTCGCCTATCTGAGCCAATCAGATTGTCCGTCGCCTATCTGAGCCAATCAGATTGTCCGTCGCCTATCTGAACCAATCAGATTGTCCGTCGCCTATCTGAGCCAATCAGATTGTCCGTCGCCTATCTGAGCCAATCAGATTGTCCGTCGCCTATCTGAGCCAATCAGATTGTCCGTCGCCTATCTGAGCCAATCAGATTGTCCGTCGCCAATCTGAGCCAATCAGATTGTCCGTCGCCAATCTGAGCCAATCAGATTGTCCGTCGCCAATCTGAGCCAATCAGATTGTCCGTCGCCTATCTGAGCCAATCAGATTGTCCGTCGCCTATCTGAGCCAATCAGATTGTCCGTCGCCTATCTGAGCCAATCAGATTGTCCGTCGCCTATCTGAGCCAATCAGATTGTCCGTCGCCTATCTGAGCCAATCAGATTGTCCGTCGCCTATCTGAGCCAATCAGATTGTCCGTCGCCTATCTGAGCCAATCAGATTGTCCGTCGCCTATCTGAGCCAATCAGATTGTCCGTCGCCTATCTGAGCCAATCAGATTGTCCGTCGCCTATCTGAGCCAATCAGATTGTCCGTCGCCTATCTGAGCCAATCAGATTGTCCGTCGCCTATCTGAGCCAATCAGATTGTCCGTCGCCTATCTGAGCCAATCAGATTGTCCGTCGCCTATCTGAGCCAATCAGATTGTCCGTCGCCTATCTGAGCCAATCAGATTGTCCGTCGCCTATCTGAGCCAATCAGATTGTCCGTCGCCTATCTGAGCCAATCAGATTGTCCGTCGCCTATCTGAGCCAATCAGATTGTCCGTCGCCTATCTGAGCCAATCAGATTGTCCGTCGCCTATCTGAGCCAATCAGATTGTCCGTCGCCTATCTGAGCCAATCAGATTGTCCGTCGCCTATCTGAGCCAATCAGATTGTCCGTCGCCTATCTGAGCCAATCAGATTGTCCGTCGCCTATCTGAGCCAATCAGATTGTCCGTCGCCTATCTGAGCCAATCAGATTGTCCGTCGCCTATCTGAGCCAATCAGATTGTCCGTCGCCTATCTGAGCCAATCAGATTGTCCGTCGCCTATCTGAGCCAATCAGATTGTCCGTCGCCTATCTGAGCCAATCAGATTGTCCGTCGCCTATCTGAGCCAATCAGATTGTCCGTCGCCTATCTGAGCCAATCAGATTGTCCGTCGCCTATCTGAGCCAATCAGATTGTCCGTCGCCTATCTGAGCCAATCAGATTGTCCGTCGCCTATCTGAGCCAATCAGATTGTCCGTCGCCTATCTGAGCCAATCAGATTGTCCGTCGCCTATCTGAAACAATCAGATTGTCCGTCGCCTATCTGAACCAATCAGATTGTCCGTCGCCTATCTGAACCAATCAGATTGTCCGTCGCCTATCTGAACCAATCTGATTGTCCGTCGCCTATCTGAACCAATCTGATTGTTTTTCTTACACAAAAAATTATTCCGTTTTCAAAACACTTTTGTGCAAGAAATGCTCCCATGAGCCTGTGTTTAGTGCCTACAGAGGTCTTCTTTTTGCCACTGGTACAGGAGAGTACGGGTCCCACCTTGCCACAGCCAGGCACCTCCACGCTATCGACGGGCCGCGGAATCTCGATGGAGCGCACGTTGCCGTACTTGCAACACTCCTCCCGGATGTCCTCCAGGATCTCCTCGTAGTCCTCGTCGTCCACCAGCTCCTCGGGCATGACCATGTTGAGGAGGCACAGCACCTCCGTGGGCATGCCGGAGCTCTGCAGCCGCTGCAGCCCTGGAACCTGCAGCGTCACCGGCGTCTCGATGATGGCCGTCTGTCCCGGGGGGCGACAAGAGTGTCAGATACCCCCTGATCGTCCAATCGTCTCGAGTAACAGCGAGAAATTTACATGGACCCAAATAAACCCAAGAAATAGGGGCATTAAGCTTCCTGGGAGGCACCCAGGAACCAAGTTGGGTTTAGGACATCAGAAAGGCGGCAGCCGAGGGCAAATACTCACAGCGTTGGCATTCTTAGCCCCCACGCTTGCCCGCTGGACGATGAGCTTCTTGTCTCCGAGCTGCATGCCATTGAGTCCAGCCACGGCCTGCGGGATGCATCCCACACAAGCGTCAGCAATTCCATCCGGAAGCCCCGAGTCACCCCAGACCTTCCAGCTGCTGCCCCACCTCACGCACCTGGTCAGTGGCACTGATGTCCACGTATTCACAGAAAGCATAACCCTTAGACAGTGACGTGGCACTGTCCTTCACAAGGTTGAAGGCCTTAAGAGGTCCGAACGACGTCAAGAGTTCCTTCACCTGGGCAAGAGGAGGAGACGCGGGGGGGCGATTAGCCCGACAGTCCAGGCACGGCGCCTCGCTAGAAATGCTAATCTTAACTGTGGGAGAAGCAGCATGTTAAACTTTGCAAAACGACATGAGGAAACAGTGAAGACATCAGGAAAATGGCTTTATGACAAGTGGCTCGACATTACGGTGCAACACTAGAGCTCAAAGCCCCCTGTGCCCTTTCTGCATGACTTACTTACTGGGAGCGTACAAAAGTAACTATTTTGATTCTTGTCAATGAATGATAACACAGATTCCCCCCCCCCCCCCCATCCTACAGCATATACAACACAACTGAATTCCTAATCAAGTTCTCTGATAATTCCAACTACGAATTTTGAAATATGGACCGAGTTGCATCTGATTTTAAGGGCCACAATAATTAAGCTAGATGGTATATAAAAAAAAAACTAAATAAAAACAGCTAATTATATGTTAAGTGTTCCATGTATACAATGTGGAGGGGGGGGGGGCGACTCGGCAGAACACAAACCCAGCCGAATCACTGACTTCCTGTTCTTAAAACCAAGAACCACATTGGTGCAGTTAATTAGAGGGACAAAGCCTACAGGAGATAAACTCACAGGTAAAGCTAAGAGCCGCCACAGGGTCCTGCTAAAGGGGCCACGGCTTGAAGCCAAACAGGACGAAATAGCTCTGCTAACATCATTCCTCACTTATTCTACAGGAATCTACTGTAAAGCCGCATTAACCACTGACTTCAGAAAGGAGTCACCTGGGACACTGGCAGCCACAAGAGGGCGCTACCTCCTACCTTCTCTTAGGGGCAAAAAAAAAAAAAAATCAAATTTATACCCTGTGATCAGCATAATAAGTCTCTCCCCAGCCTTCAACCCCCAAAAAAAGGACCCCATATGCTTAAGAGCACTCCAGGACAGAGCCCCCCCACAGGGGCAGGCCGTCGACAGGGAGGATATCCGTGCGAGGGACGGAATGTCTTACTTGCCTTGTGTTACATGTTGGCATGGCAGCAGTAGGTCAGTACTACTGAACAAATTATGAGCGAAGACTTAACGATCTTACAGGCCCCTAGCTGGGGACAAAGTGGGGAACAAAAATGAAAGAGCTGTAAGTATCAAAGCGGTAGCAGGGACTGCAAAAAAAATGTAAACACCAGGATACAAGCAGCGGTTTCCATTTCACCTGTCTATGGCACATTTACTGGCTTTGACGTGAAATACATTAACAGTTCTGCTGGATTCAAACTCTCTCCCCCCAGTGCTGCTTTGGTACAGCCTTCCTCTTGACTTGGATTACATGTGACTCACACTGGATAAGAAAGATTACGATGACAATCCGAAAAGGAGGAAAAAAATCAAAGAAAAACAAACTGACTGCACTTCTCACTTACCTTTCACTGAAACCGCGATCACTATCTTGTGGGCTGAGTCTTGCCATTTTTAACAGTTTAGGCTAAAGTGAGTGGGACACCGGAGCTCAAAATGTTACAATGCAGGGGTGGACGCAAAACGTTTTGCGATTAACTTTTGCAAAATAAATAGGTAAACTATTAAATGCCTGTATGGATTATGTCTATAATGGGCCGATTTCAGTGGGGTGGCGATATAGGAAGAAAAAAAAAAAATCATAAAAGATGCTAATGAGAAGTAGAAAATGTCTAAAATGTGACCCTTTCAACACTTTCAGAGTAAGACGACCTCATCTGTGCATGTTGTTATGGTAATATTATCCATCACTGACGTCATAACAGAATAGGGCATGGGGCACGATGTGAAAACTCCAGTGAAGCTGATAATCGTTCACCGGGAAAAAGGTCCGAAGTATTTTCTGCCTTTCGAGCGACACAGCAATGTAGGGAACGATTCTTCCGCAGCTCCCCATCGCTGTTAACGGGATGTGAAGTCATCGTTCTCAGTGTGCGGACATGGACGTGAGACACGGCACGTCTGCGAATACTGAAGCGTTTGGGGACTTGGTCGATCTCCCCCACATTTCAAGCACAGTCTATGGTAGTGTTTCCCAGCCCAGTCCTCGGGGGTACCCCCCCGGTCAGTCCACGTTTTTGCTTCCTCTCAGCACACCTGTACCAGGTATTCGGTGTTCCTGATTGGCTGGGAGCTAGGAGGGAGCGAAAATGTGGACAGTCGGCGGTTCCCCGAGGACTGGGATTGGGCAAACACAGGTGTACGGCAATGTGGAGGTATTCGTCAGTTAGGTGACGCGCAGATGACTCGATTTTAAATTTTCATGCAGCAAAACGACGCGGCTGATTCATCCGACTAACACTCAGCAATTAACCCGATATACAAATATTCCAGGGTACCCAGCAACAGGCAGCACAGGGACTGGCTACGTGACTGGTTTGGCAAGCCGCCAGCTGTAAGGCACGTTTCCCAAAGCCTTTGTTGCTAATAAGGTTATTTGCTAACAACATTAGATAACAACTGAATGGTTCCAACTATGCAAGTCGATAACATGAGGTTTTGGGAAACGTACCTTTTACATTAGCGGGGTCTCAATATCTTCATAATTTACAGCTGGATAAACAATGAGCGTAATGTAACTGTCAACTCATTACCTACATGTCTAATAAATGTTTAATAAATCCCATGAATATCTTTAAAAAAAAAAAAAAAAAACCTCAAATGTGCGGCTATTTTCAGCAGCTAGCTTTAAACATGATGCTGACATTTGACCCCCCAGTATCTTGTAATGAATTTTAAGCGGTGAGGTAACTTTGACAGGCTTTCTTTTCCTACTAATCAGTTACACAGAGACGAGTGTTTATTTTATGTATGTATGTGCGTGCGCGTGCGTGCGTGCGTGCGTGTGCGTGTGTGTGCATGCCTGCTTGAGTTCCACGTGCAGCAGTGGGACAGAAACACAGGAGGGTTGTGGGTCGGCTCCCCGGCGACAGAGACTGAGGGCGGGGTACCTGATCGTCACTGAGATAGTTGGGCAGGCCTCCGACAAAGAGCTTGTGTGGCGAGTCTGGAACCACGGTGGAGACGACCCCTGCAGACAGAGCGGCACGGCGCCCAAAGCCGGCCGATCACAGCAAACCGTCAACATGCCGGATAATGACCACGAGCAAACGGCGCGAGTGAAATAAGCCAACTTCAAATCAGTATGACGTCGTTATCTCCTATATAATATCAGATAAATGTAACTCCAGCAAAAAAATACCTAAATACTGGGGCAGTTTGACGACTGTTTTTTGTCTCTCCCATCTTGCTCTCCATGGGAGATGCTGACACATGCAGCACCAGTCAAAAGTATGGACACACCTGCTCTTAATGCATTTGTCTCTATTTTAGCTGTTATTCACCTTATAGTAAAAGGCCTTTGGGCATGGAAGTTATGCATATGAAGTACTGCAAAGACAAAATTTTTGTCTCTTCAAAATAGGAGCCATTGGCTTCGATGACAGCATTGCGGACTCAACCAGCTAACATATGTACCCACCTGGACCGTTTCTCCAACAGTCCTCGAGTTTCCACAAGTTCTGCGCGCAAGCTGGCTACCTTACTCTTACTCTCATCCAACTGATCCCAAACCAGCTCTATAGAGTTTAGGTTGGGGGGCTGTGGGGACCATCTCTTTCCTAGTTCACAAGGTAATAAGCTACTTGCATAACCTTCAAGGTGGGCTTTGGGTCATTATCTTGCTGAAAAACAAGTCATTTTCAGTAGGTGTGTCCAGAATTTTTAACTAGAATAGGAGCCAGCAACCCTAGAACAATTTGGGGGTTAGGGTCCTTGCTCAAGGGCCCAGTGGTGAAATCACTCTGCCAACCCTGCCAACCAGCAACCTTCTTTTCATGGGCAAACATCACAGAGCCACACAACACCCCTATGTTAACAGTAAGAAGTGAGTGACTGAGCTGTGTGTGTGTGTGTGTGGCTCAGCTGGTTAGGATGCCAGCGTTATCATCAGAAGATCACTGGTTCACATCACTGGTGATCACACCACTGGGCCGGCGAGTTTGCTCTAGGGACAGGCT
Organism: Brienomyrus brachyistius; assembly: GCF_023856365.1. Lineage (NCBI taxonomy): Eukaryota > Metazoa > Chordata > Actinopteri > Osteoglossiformes > Mormyridae > Brienomyrus > Brienomyrus brachyistius. The sequence continues at coordinate 170,745 of NW_026042527.1, read as the reverse complement.
GACCCTGATTTCTCAAAAAAAAAAAAAAAAAAAAAAAACATTCTTCACTTTGGATAAAACTGTCTGCTAAATATTTACAACATTAAGTAAATAAAAGTGAAAGTCTCCCTCTTTATATGACAAGACATCCGCAGCTTGCGAAGGACAGTCAGTCCGTAACGAGTACAAAAAACTGGCCTTGCCGATCGGCTCTTCAAAGGTAAATAAAGATTAAGGTTATGACGGCGACAAGCAAAACGGACCTGGTACGTGGAAGGCGGGCTGCTCTGAGATGCCAGGCAGGGGGCGATAGTCGTGGGGCCGCCTGATTTTTAACGACTGACCCTGGAAAATGATGCCGTCGAAGGCCATTGCCTGCGTGGTCTCATCCACGGACCGAAACTAGGGCAGAACGAAGAACGTCGTTAATCAGGGAAGGCTGCGGTCTCCGCCTGGACACAGCAGCCATTAGGCAGGAAAGACTCTTACTTCAAGGAAGGCAAAGTTCTTGTCCTGGTTTATCTGAACAGCGAGGACGGGATTGGTGGGACCTTGACATAAGCCAGCCAATCGCATCTGGGTATTGAAGAAATCCGCCATGGCCTCCTAAAAAGACAGGCAGACACACTGAATGAAGACAGGCAGACGTCTGAAGACATCAAAACAGGCAAACGAGAAAAAAAATGACTGACAAGTCTAGTACATTTATCTATTTATTTTGCGGACACTTTCATCCAAAGCACTTACAATCCGAGTCTAGTTTCATATGCTGCGCTGCTGAGCGACCCGCAGAATATTATGCATGAGTACAAGTCACAAGCCCCGTTTCCACTAACACGGGGCCGGTTCTAGCTTGGTGCCTTTTGAGACCGAGGCAAAAAGATGCAGACTCTCCCCGTCGGGGAATCGAACCCCGGTCTCCCGCGTGACAGGCGGGGATACTCACCACTATACTAACGAGGAGATGTACGCGCACTACTTTTACATCTTCAAGATAAACAGCGGATGACTACTAACATTTGCGAGTAATCAATGACTGAGCTTCATGTCATGACCATGGTGCTCAAGAGAAGAAAAAATACATAATGTACGTCCACTGATACCAGAACAACCATATAGCTTTATACTAAGACGATGATTAAACGGAAAATTCCTTTACAAAACACTGCCACAAAATCATAGTTTCGCAATATTACATCGTGCAACGGGACACAGTGTAAGTACGTGAAGTCGGTAATTAAATCAAGAAAAAAAAGTGAGAGGAAAAGAATACTTTTCTATTATCATATTTTTCTAACTGGCCAAACTGAGTCATATTTTGATTATACACACTAACAGAAAAACAGTGCAAATCTCCGGTAGTCCGTTTCACTTGCGCTCCGCTATGGGGCAGTAACAAGCAGAGCTTAAGTGTGGAAGGAAAAAAAAAACACAGGACAGCATCAATCCCAACTTCACAAACGCCGGAGATCGAGATGCTGTAAGCATGACAATTAACATCTTTATCCAAGGGAACAGCTGCAAGACACAGATGCCGCGCCTAACAAAGGTAGGATCGATTCCGAAGTTCAGGCATTTACAGACGCGGACTCTTCTGGAGTTGATTTTTTTCGGGAGATACGCATCAACTTCAAAAGTATGAACCGCATTATATCTATATCTGTTATGACGTTGTAGCTATTGATACTGATGCATCACAAAAATAATTTAAATGTTTTTTCATTCTGACATATGTTCGTTCGGACGAGGATTTTATTATATGAGATAAGTTTTAAATGAAAACTTTTTTTAATCTATATGATTAATTCTCGAATCTAAGCCAGACTTCACATAAATCATTCATTCATAAATATAATGGAACATACAACATCCAGGTATCCATGAAATTTATGATCAGGCTATACGTTTGTGATAACAACAAAACAACACAACATGTATATTTACAATATATGGGCCTATTGTTTAATATTGCCTCCAAATTATAGCCAGACAATAACGCAATAGGCCGACATCAAACTATTTTCATGTAAAACAAAAGTGCTGGCAGTTTGCTTGTGCTTACAGACCCCGCCTTGAGCCCATCCAGAAAGATCCCAAAAATAACCGACAAGCAAAGGTTGTAACAATCTGAGCATGTTTAGTTTAATGTAATCAGGAGCCGAATTAATAACGCGAATAAATGATCAAACCGAAAGTCTGTAGTCGGGAATATCCGATAACGTCTTTGACGTGCAGTTAAGATAGTCAGAGGAAAAACCTTGTAGTTTACTTATATATATGCCTAAATATATGAGTGTGTCTCTCCGGTGATTTAATGATGAATATAACGATTACATATCAAATCACACATTAAGCAATTATTATATTACTAGGTTGAACGTTTTCACTATGTCTGTCGTCACCTTGATTTCACGATTTTGACTATTCTTCTTATCCCAGATTGAACAAGTCATTGTGGCGATGCAAGATCCCGACATGGGGATAAAGATGAAGAATCAAAGACTGTTAATCACAGTGATTCCACATGCGATGACAGGTGCACGATACATATTTTACTTTTTAAAAATAATTTTTCGTGCCGCCCGGGTTGTCTTACACCCGGCCGTGCAGTGTCCCGGGGGCCGGGTCCTAATGGTCATTTAAGCCCTTCACAGGAAAGCCCATACATCGGCGGTCTTCGGGAATCCTGTGCATTAAGACTGTCATCGATCTCCTTGCGCTCATATTTATTTATGTAATTTATTTATCGAGTTCAGCGTTTTTGATTTATGACGGCTTAATGCATTTCTCGACTCTAACTAGATGCCTTCCTCGCTATGCCTTCCCAGGAAATGATATCGTGGAGTGGCTAATTCAGAAGTACTCCATCATGGAAGAAGGTAGGGCCGAGAAGTATGTAGGGAAGCGTTACCTGGTGCTCTTATGTGAGGTTAATCGATTGTTTTTTTCCCTTCGTGACGACGATGGCGCCCCTGCTGGCGAAAGACGTCATCAGGTTTTTTTTTTTTTGTAATAAAATAACAGAAATAAACGAGTCTTTTGAATAATAAATACAAATGAAGTAATAGAATTTGTCATCCATACAACAGATTAGCCTAGCTGCATTTATGTGTAAGCATATGCAATTCACGTGTCTGACAGAAGCATGTTCTGTTCCATTGATATTGCTGAGCCTGTGAATTAATAAATGTCAGAATTGAGCTTGTCCATAACATAGACACCCCATTCGCCTGAAGCTTTTGGGATTTTCTTCCCCTGGCGTCAATTTATCTGCTGAATTATTTATCTTTCTGCTGAGAGGCTATTAGTACAAATAATCTGTAGGCCAGTCCCGAGTCGCGCCGCTACGCATGCTGAGCTGTACGGTTTGATAGTCCCGATGCAAACTTCGCTGATAGCCAGAGGCAGTCAGTCATGCCTGGAGAAATATCGCTATCCGTCTCCCTCATTATGCACTTCTGCAAGACGCTGTTGTCCTGAATTCCCGGGCGATGCAGATGAGGTTTTAAATAGCAAGGGAGCAGATTTCCCTGATTTACAGCCCAGATTGGAAAAGAAGTCGGAATGGAAAGGAGGGGACTTTTAGGCAGTAGATGGCAGATGCATTAACAGACTTGAATGGGCAAAAAACCTGTTGCCCCGGTAAGCAGTTACCCCTCCCTGTAAACACTAGGCTTCCCCCTAGCAGCGCTGTTGCTGCGCCGGTCTGAAACCCCCGGGAGCGCCTGACTGCCAATGGCCGCGGAGGCAGCCGGAAAGTGGAAAGTCCCAATTACTCGTAATTAATTATAGTTCCGATGAGGAATGCACCATCCCCGCGGCTTATTCTGTGCACCATGTCAACGTTTTTTCCAGTTACTTGCTATACCGTAAAATAAAATATAATATGCCTACTCAGTTTCTAGTTATCGTGTGTTCTACTGTATTCCACTGACAAAAATTTAGAGAATTACTATGCCTAAATCTGGGCTACGAGTAGTGGATTTGTTTGAGCTTTGAGTAGTTTACGTGGAAATGAGTGACCACTTTGTGTGTTTTCAGAGGCACTTCATGTGGGGAATCTGATCGTGAAGCACGGCTACATTTACCCCCTAAAGGACCCCAGGACGCTCGTCCTGCGGCCCGACGAGACGCCGTATCGCTTCCAGGTAACCTAAAACCACGGTTTCTTCAGATGGAGGGCAGCGCGAGAGGGTGGTGGCCATGTGGGGGGGCACGCATATCGAAACTATTCGTTGGAGAGACTGCGGAATTACCGTGTAGGACAGTATTTCTCAATCTGGTCCGGGCTCCAGAGCTGAGAGGGTGCAAAAACGTAGACTGTCTGGTAGGGAGCTGGGAGGGAGCAAAAACGTGGATCATCTGTGTGTCGCCGAGGACCGGATTGGGAAACACTGATGTATGAGAACCAATGCCAGTTAAAGTAGCAAAATGCCTTCCACCCGCCTTGTCCCTGACATGTTAAATCACAAAGCACCTTTGTCACGCTGCTTCTGAATAGTTTCAAATGACAGCATCTCCTTTTTGCTAGACTCCGTACTTCTGGAGCTCTCAGCAGTGGCCAGCCTCCGAGCTAGATTACGGTGATTACCAATTATTAATCATGTGCTCGCCTATTACATCATTACTTCCCTTTACTAGAATAATAGAAAAACACAGTTTCTTGCCATGTCTTTCTTTTGCTCTTCTAAAGCGATTTATTTGACTAAGAAGAATATCAGAAAGCAAGGGCAGCTGATAGACTATGAAAAGGTAAGAGAAAATTTTTATTTATGTACATTTCAATGCTATTCTTATTCGCTGGTCTGAAGCATTGCTTGATGAGATCATGTGATAGCTGAATGCTCATGGGAGTTTTACTTACACAAAATATTATGAGGGTAGAAGGAAAAATGATTGGTTCAGAGAGATAACCAATTAGATTGTACATGAGGTGGATCCGAGCAACTAGAGGAGGCAGGAGCAACCAATCAGATGTCTTGGTCCTGCCTCCTCTGCAATCTGATTGGTTATCTATCCGAACCAATCATTTTCCTTCTGCCCTCAGAACATTTTTGTGTAAGAAAACCTCCCACCAATTATGCACATAGTAGGATCGCACATAGACATCCACCAACTTGCCGCCATGTTGCGTCAGGGTCAACGCATTTTAGGTTCTCATCAGTAAGAGGGTTTGTGAATCCGACACTGCCAGCTGATATCCTGGGAGGGGTTCGGCCTGTGAGTCATAACGTGAACCCATGCAGCAACGCAGCCAGCCGTGCGACCTGGCAATGTCGCATTTAAACATCGTCTCCGCAGGACAGCTACAACATGTTGCACAAACGGATCAACCACACCTGGGACTTCGTGGTGATGCAGGCGAAGGAGCAGCTCAGGTAAACCCCACCCCAGCCCGGGAATACTGTCGCATCGAGCTATGAAATCAATTTCATAAATGCACACAAGGGGACAGATGAGAATGGATGAATAAATCTCGTATTAAGAGGATGATGATGTTACCTAAATTAAAAAGTAACATGGTGTGTGGTCATAATTTCCCTCCTATCTGTTAAATCAGACCTCAGCCTAAACACTAGAGTCGGAAATCCATTTCTAAGTGAAAAAGGAAACAGAAAAATGAAAACCCTACCTTGCAGTTCAGTGATTACCGCTATATGCTAATTACCCAGTATGCTTTCTGACTCTCCATCGACTGCTCTGCTCCTACCAGGGCAGCCAAACAGAGGCGCAAGGCGGACCGCATCATGCTGGAATGTCAGGAACAGGCCTACTGGCTCGTCAACAGACCGCCAGTAAGCACCTCCCCCGAAACCCCTGACTCCCTACATCTGCCCCGGCGAAAACCCAGTATGCTGTGATTAGAGTAAAGCACACACTGGGTAAACCTGAACTCAATGCACCTTGGCAGCTCGAATATCGCCTCAGGCTGGGGGCGATTCTAGGATTTTTTTGAGGTTGTGGGGCAGAGTGGTGGCTCTGGGCCTAGGGATCTGTGCAAGCAAGTGGAAGGTTGTTGGTTCAAATCCTGTGAATGCCCAGAGTGATTCTACTCCGTTGGGCCTTTCAGCAAGGGCCTTAACCTGCAATTGCTTTGTCCTGGGTATGACATTAATCTACATGCAGGCCTGTTAGGAGATCCTTCAACTTACAGGGGAAACTTGGCAGGATTGGCAGGAAGGCATAGGCAGGGTCCCATTCCCCCACAGAGAGCTGGGGGGTTGTGCAGTTCTCTCCCACGACAACGGGTTTGTTCAATGAAGGAAGGCAAAGGAAACATCTGTAAGGACATATGGAACATTTCCGGTATAATTTTCGATCTCCGTCATCTCCAGAGCATTGAGCTCAGCAAAATTCACGGGGGGGGGGGGGGGGGGGGGGGAGTTTTATCTTCGTTAAGTAAGACACACAGAGTGTCTCCATGCATACTTTGTGGGGGAGGAATATATCACTTCAGGCCTGATAACCCACTACTGCTTCAGTGTGATCATGAAATATTTACTTAGCTGGGAAGAAGCCTATGTTCTGTGGGACGAGAGCTTTCAGAAGACAGACAGGACAACAGGCTGCGGGAATGAGCAACTGCACCCTCGCTGAGTGTAATTTGGAGTTCATGAATAACACAGGAGAGTGGAGAATGAAAGTGTGGGACAGGAGCAGAGTGTGGTGTGTATCTGGCTTAATCCCGGCCGTCACTAGGGCCCCTTTCTGCTGGGTGCGCAGCATCTCTCAGGGCTAATAAGCATCAGCGTTTATGTGGGCCATTATCCCCATCCGGGGCGGCATCAGGAGGTGGGAATGGCAGCCACGCAGCTGCGGATCACATCCTAAATTCAGCTTATTTTGCAGATGTACCTTTTATTGAGACTAGAGCAGTTGGGGGTTTAGGGACTTCTCTCAGGGGTCCAGTGGTGATGTCACTCTGCTGACTGTGGGATTTAAACCGGCAACCTTCCAGTCATAGGCGGCGACTGCCAACCCGCTCAGCCACACACCACCTTCATTGATGAAACCCACCGTTTTGACGCCAATTAGACGGAAACACAGTTGAGCCAAAAACCACGCAGCGTAGGGCCCCCCAGTCAGGTGCTGCTCGTGTTTAAAAGGCAGGGACGCTCTGCACTCTGGTACGGCCAGGTGGACGGGGGAAGCTGGGGGGGGGGGGGGGGATTAAAACCAGCAAATGACAAAATGGCCGCTTCCTGCCTCCTTTCTCTTTGCCCGAGAAACACGAGACGCATCGCTAAGACTGGTGATGCTTGGATCTGGGAGAGAGGAGTGCGAAGGGACTGGGAGACGGCCTGAAGCTAAAATGCAGACATGCTGTGTTTGCGTCTCCCCCCCCACCACCCCCCCACTTGTTGGGCCTTTTAAACGAGCTGGAAGAGGATCCCACCTCCGGAATACCGGATCCATTATCTGACCTCTATTCCTGCGGCTCAGGCTTAATGCTGCATGTTAGCGGAGAGATAATGGATGTAATTGCAAATAGCAGCGTAATAATTTGCCAAATAGTCTCTCTGCTGTTAAGTCCTGAGCTGATCTGAAGCACTTTAATTGGGATTTAAGGAAACCATGTTAAATCAGATTGCATTCAGTATCGACATTTGGTTAGTTTATTCTGTAAAGCAGGGTACCCCAGTCCTGATCATGGATACTGTGTCACCGACTGGCCCTCCAGGACCGAATGGTCCTTTTGGAAAGCTGTCACACTGTCCCCTACTGGGCAGTGTCGCCATGGGCTGTACCCAGTGGCATCATGGGAAATGTGACCAGTAGTGCTAAGGGGTATTAATGCAGCGTTAGACCGGCGTCAGTCTGCTTGAGAGAAACGAGCTCACTCTTCATCTGAAGTTCAGCTAAGGATTTCTCACCCTCTGATTTTCTGCAGCCGGGAACATTCAGCGTTCAAGAACAAGGCCCTGAGCGAAGGAACCGGCACAACTCCCGAGTCCAGCTGGTCTGAGCTTTTTATTAAGCATATACATTTTTTCCGTAATGCCAGTACCTGCTGTTTATCGCCTCTGTCAGTCACAGGACCGGATCCGGGCAAACAAGAGAGCCGCTCGGGGCCTAGATAAGATCAAAGTCATGAAGAAAAAATATGTATATTAATATCTATATATATATGGCAGCTATAGGCAGAATAGGCTGTTGCCTTGGGCCCCCAAATTACCCAAGGAAGTGAAGTGATAATCAGTGTTTTTGGTGGGAGGGCATCCGAGGGAAGCTCGTGTGTGAGTGTGACAGCACTTCGTTGTGCTCATCTTTCTGTCTCACTTCTTCCTCACTTCCTGCTCTCGTTTTCCATGCTAACGTAAGTACGTCAGCAGTCCCACAATACATACTCGTAATAGTGCTATATTATTCATGGTTTCTAGACTGGATGTCTGCTTAGTAAAGCCAGGAGCTGAGTGTGAGCAGAATTCCTACTGTCTGATTCCTTGCATGTGATTCGCTCGTGGGAGTTTTACCCTCACAAAAATGTTCTGAGGGCAGAAGGAAAAATGATTGGTTCAGAGAGATAACCAATTAGATTGTAGAGGAGGTGGGTCTAAGGAACTAGAGGAGGCAGGAACAAGACATCTGATTGGTTGACCCCCCCCCCTCCTCTAGTTGCCTGTATCCACCACTTCTACAGTCTGATTGGTTATCTCTCTGAACCAATGAACCTTGTGCCCTCAGAACATTTTTGCGCAAGTAAAACTCCCATAAACATGTGGCTTATATCATGTTTAGAGACGGTTTTGTTTCTTCCTTCTTTACAGAACAGAACGCGGACTACTACAAAAGAGAGGTAAGCCTGAAAGAATTTAGAGTGAACCTATTTCAGCTGATGGGATGGTTGCCAAGAACAACCAAAGAGGGTGATTAAGTGGGCTCTTAAGAATGCTGTCATAAGAAAATTGCTTCGGAAGGATCTACATCTGTGTTGTCGTTTTCTTTTGTTGGCTCTCAGATATTGACAAATTCTGTTTAAAGGTACAACAGCATGGCTCTTATCAGGGATTGGATGTGTTTTTTCTGACTCTTATATTCCCCGTGTGATTTTTCATGGCTCCCGACACCAGATTGAACACATCAGGAAATCCCTGGGCCGCTCGAGGGTCAAGTCCTCCATCTGCCTGGAAAGGTTGGATAACAGCCTCCCCCACCTACCCCCCCCCAACACCTGTGATTCAGCCTCAGTCCCAGCATAGCTGGGGGACCACTGGTTCGACACCAGTCCACATTAGTCCCTAACTGGGGGATATCTCTGGGTATTCTGTATACTGTGCCTCTGATTGGTGGGGGGGGGGATCTATTTCATGTTAATTCTGACAAAAATGCTGGGGACTGCTCTTTGTGAAAATCTAACCTCGTTATTTCGTTCTTTCGTCCATCTGCCCATCCATCTTTCACCATAAATCTCAGAGTCACACATATCCTGGATTAATGATGCCTAACTAATATTGAAACCGGTTGACTATTAAACTGAATTGAACTGTATTTAACTGCAAATAATTACTTAATATTGATCAGAAGGTCGCCGGTTCAAGCCTGGCTTCAGCACACTTGTGGGTCCTTGAACAAGGCCCTTAACCCCCAGGTTCCTGGGAGCCTCTACGGGCAGCTGCCCTTTGCTACCAAGCTTTCTCTCACCTATGGAGAGCAAGATGGAGGAGATGAAAAGAGAATTTCCTTATAGGGTTCAATGACGTATAATCATTTCGTCACCATTTCGAGCTCCAGTTTGCTGGAATATGCCAGCATTGAACCTGAATATTTGATGACTTGCAAGGATTATAGAAAGTAGGACTAAAACTGGGAATGGCTGGTCTTCTGTGTTCAGCTTCCTTAAGTTCAGCGAGCAGTACCTGAACCATGACCCCATGATGCAAGGCTGCCCCCCCAGCAACCCCTGGATAACAGATGACACGGCACTCTGGACGCTGAATGCCGACATGTGAGTGTGCGTTACCGCGCCCCATCCTGCCTCTTCAGGGCCACACCCCCAGAGGTGACTGTCGTCTCTTCACTTCCACGCCTCCTGGTGCAGGGTGGAGACACCCACCAAGCTGCGGGTGGAACGATGGGGGTTCGGCTTCACGGAGCTCCTTAGGGACCCTCTGGGACGGTGCAAGTTCAGGGAGTACCTGGAGAAGGAGTTCAGTGGTGAGCAGCATGTAGACCCCCCCGCCCAAGTAGATCAGCTTCATGGAGGCATCGTCAGCAAGTAAGAATCATATTCATTATTTGATCACTGCGGGCCTATTTGGGCAGTGTGTGACTCAGCAGATTGGGATTCATTGCAGGAGGTCATCAGCTCAAATCCCAGAGTCAGCTGAGTGACCTCACTATTGGGCCGTCGATCAGTTACTCCAGGGACTGACTGACCCTGCCCTCTCAAAAAAAAAAAAAAATAGGATCTAGCATCTGCTAAATTAATAATCATGATCCCTCTATGAAAGGCAATTCTCCTCCATATTGGCATCGTGATGAGCGCCTCCTGCAGGTAGCTGATGCATGCGCTGTTTCATTCACAGTGGAGAACCTCTGTTTCTGGGAGGCCTGTGAGGACATCCGGCACGGCGAGAGCGCTACGATCCCGCAGAAGGTGGAAGAGGTCTACAAGTGAGTGCGACCTTGTGGCCCAGTGGGACAGTTTGCATCCCAGTTGAATTTAGAGCAGGCCCTGATGTGGCACTTGCTTACTCCCAGTGGGACTGCAAAGCTCAGGCTCATCACTTCCTTCCCCCCAGGCAGTTCCTGGCCCCGGGAGCCAGCAAGTGGGTAAACGTGGACAGCAAGACCATGGAGAAGACCCTGCAGGGCATGAAAAGCCCACATCGTTTTGTCCTGGATGACGCCCAGATGCACATCTATTTCCTGATGAAGAAGGTAGGAGCATTAACTGTGCACAGCCATGAAAGTGGATGACAGCTTCATTAAAACGGGCTCTCGGCCTCTCCTCTCACCCTCAGGACTCCTACGCCCGCTATTTAAAGTCCGATCTCTACAAAAACATGCTGGCTAGAGCCATAGAACCACAAGAGACCAAAAAAAGGTAAAACTATTATCTTCTATAAAAGGGGTCTTTCTGTAATATATTCCATGTATTTTATATAAGGGGATAAGACTCATATTGGTGTGGGATACACACAGGTTCTGTTTCTGGGGTTGTTAACGATTAATTCCAGGGATTTTTGGGCTTAGTGTGAACTGCTGGCTTCAGCTTAGCTTCGTCACTAAGACTACACAGAGTTCTGTAATGTTAATTGCTTTTGCGTCCCCTGTGATGCTCTCCAGTTTCTGTTTGTAATTCCACGGTAGTCAAGGATTTTCCAACATGGCTGACTTAGAAAAGGCAGTGCCACAAGTGTTAGCGGAACGCTAACATGTTCTCCTTCCCATCATGCCCCAGTGTCTTTCCCTTTGTGAGACGCCAGCGGCACTCCAGCCGTAACCCTGCCCTTTTCGCCCAGGCCTTAGAGGACAACGGCAAGACCAAGTCCCTGGGGTCACCAGCAAGTCCCACAGCAGCCTGCTCTTCCTAACACTGCCTCCTGGGGGGGGGATGCACTCTGAGCTCACTGCTGCCCCACAGAGGCTGTTTGGGGGCGGTGCTCTGCTGCTCTATTTGACGCAGTCTTCCAGGATTTTTAACTTCGGATGTATTTTTATTATAGTGTCATGTTAAATAAGAACAGACTAAATTATGGTTCAGATCAGAAGTGAGAAAAGTCCTGTGTCTCTATATATAGGAAAAGTTTATTTCATTAGTAACAGACAAACCATAGTTGAGCCAAATATTGCCTTATTACTAAGTAATAAACATCTGCATACAACTTTCACTGAAACAATGGTTGTAATAGATAAATAGCCATTTAAAACTTGGCATTTAGCTCAGTGCTTATAATGTGGATTGTGTCCCATATTCCAGATCAAAACTGTGCAGTTTCGAACCTGCATCATGTCTGCTTCAGATTCCAGCAGCTTCTCTCATCCTTTGTTCATTTACTTCTTCAGCATTTCTCAATAAATTAAGCAAGTTTTTAATTCACCTTTAGTGGAATTCTGTCACTTAAATACCAAAATAGAATAACACAGGTGTCGTACTTTTCAACCATTTTTCTTTTGGCTTATAAACGGCATGTGCTACTCTGAGATCACTGACCTGCTGGAGATGTGGTTCGGAACCGCAGGTGACCTCGAGTTCTTTTTTTTTTCCTCCGTGGAGGGAATCAAACAACAAAAGAGATTAGCCAGAGATCCACCCTGCACGGACTTGCTGGTATGATGGGAACGGGACCTAGATTTACTGGAAGCACAAAGAGAGCAAACTAAATTCTGCCCAACAGACAGGCGGAACAAATCGCTACAAAAGGTTTCAGTCACCTGTCTCCCCTGCCAGGACAGCACCTCCCTCCCACAGCGCACCAACAATACATTATACTATTATACCGTGTCTTGGAAAAGTATTGGAATCCTACTTAGTGTTTTAAAAAGCAGCACATTTCTAAATTATCTATATCCCAGTCCCTGAAAGCTATAACTAAAGATTACTGAGGGTAAGATGAATCTCTGCTGCATCTCATAAGTTCATTAAAAATCGAAACTTCCTTTCTTTCAGAACTGAATTTTCTGCCATGTTGGTCTTTAAAATTGTCCATTCGGCTCCAACAAGCTTTCGAACTCCAGTTTGAATGAAATATTGGGCTGCGAATGTGAAGTAGACAGGGTCATGGTGAGGAATGCGTCAGGAATATGGGGCGTGTCTGGAAGTCTGTGTCCATCACCAAAGCCTGTGATATTCATTATTGGCGGTTTGTTTATTGGCTGCTAAGGCTCACAATGGAAGCTCAATACTAAGTGTTTTGAATTACTGAAGTTTGCATGTTGACGGAGCCGGGATGGATGGATGGATGGATAGATAAATGTTTAATAATACATGCAGTACAAGTGTCAAACTAACTTTACCAGACAAGCCCATTAAAACGAGGCTCTCAGTTTCTCTTGAAATTCTTATGTAAAAAAAAAAAAAAATAATAATAATAAACTACTTTGCATGTTACTTTTTAATAGATTTCCTTTTTAAAAAATTAAATCTGACTACGCAAATCCTTCAACTCCTACACTACCCATCAAGGCAATCCTCAGGATTCCAGCAGCACAGAGTTAACTGATGTTCTGCGCGGTTCTTAAAAATGCATGAAACTCGCGAGATAAAAATAAAACAACCGCAACAGAGAATACTGAAATTCCGTCTTCATATTACTGAAACATACAGGATTAAGAGACAACATGAAGTTGGGAAAGGGATTGGTGGGGGGTGGGGGGTGGGATTAAAGGCACTGTCAGCATAACATCATAAAGACGGCACCGATGTCCATTTGCCATGGATTATGTTGTATTCTGCGACTAAAAAGGACCCATAATCTGATTAAGTTCACATCAGACTAATGAGTGAATCTTCTCTGACAGCATTACTGACGCATAGCCCGCCATCCAGAGCTGCATTAGTGCGTTATGGGTTTCTAAGGCCCACCTTAACACAGCAGGGAAACACGTGCTGCTTAGTACGCTATTTCTCGGATCTGTAACATCGTAAGGTCACAGTACAACGTCGTGTCTTTCTGCAACTTTATAGCAGGGCTGAACAGCCAGGTGGCATTTTGGGCATTTTCAAGGTGAGCCGATGGGTAGGCGAGCCGGCAAAAATCTTGGGGAACCCCCCCCCCCTTTCCCAGTCAGCAAAATTTATTGCACAGCAAAAGTTATGGAGACCCCAGCTCTGTAAAATTTACTGTGGGAGTCCAAGGAAACTTTAAAAACACAATATCTCAATCTCCGGAGTCCTTTAAACCTAAAAAATATACAAAGAAATCTATGCTGTGATTCTGCTAGAGAATTTGGGCCCCATGAATGCATATCATATTGGGCCACAAACCCACACCAATGCAGTTATGTTCCAAGTTTTTTACTGTCCTAATCTCCCCCCCTTAACTGCGCCCCAGACTTGATGTTCCACGTTACAATTTCAACCAAATGTTGTGTGTTAAAAAAAAAAATTAAATTGTGCACCAAAATTTTTTAACATGAAAGCAAGCATTAATAAAACTTAATCAAATGTTGATTTTTTTTTTTTTATATATAGAATTTCTCATTGTTTTGCTGATATCTGGGAAAACTGGGTTCATGGATCGGGATGGAAAGGCATGTTCAACGCACATTTTTTTTAAAATATTGATTTCCAGCAACTAATAAGCAAATCGAGGGAAATCTGCAAGGTACAAATCTGCAAGGTACAACAGAACCGTTCATCTCATTTCTACCCCGTCAAATCGCGTCCCAGGCTTTCTGGACCTCCCACTGAAATGCATTCAGCGACATCCACCTAAACAATTGCATTACCCCGGCAACGGGACTGCAGTAATCTCATTTAGTCTGAGAATTTGTGTGTCAGAAGGTAGAAAATTAGGATACGGACACGTTGCTCAAAGAGTGCCACGGAGTCACCAGCAGTATCATCAAACACGCCATTTAATACAATAATTTTTTTATCATTGTTTGTATAAATACAAATGATTCTTATTAAACAGCATGACTGACTCGTGCAATACAAATAGGCATATGCATCAAAACCTTTATTAGATTTCAGAAATCACAGAAGAAAATCAAGCTTGGCAAAATAAAAATTATGCAAAATTATCCAGTATATTTCAGCCGTTTCTATAAATGTACGCTAAGGTGGTACTTGCCAACGCCGAAACAATTCTCTCATCCAGTCACAGTGCTCTTTAAAATGGAGATACTTTAATTTATTTAAGGTTGAGTTAAAACACGACATTTAATATTCAGAATAAAATCAAAATCTGATAAGGGATTCACATCGTTTACCGTTTAACTGGTATGTCCATTTTCGATAGGCTTGTTGGGTGGGTAAAAACCCTATTTAACTGATCAGGGTCACTTAGGCAAGTTCACCTTAATTAAAAACAAAATAACTAAACAGCACATAACTAGTCAAAGTGTAAACTCTGCTGTTGGCAAAAACTGTACGGCTGGACCCCCAAGGGCACCAGCGACTGTAGGGCCTTGCTTGGCCAGTAGGGGGCCCCCTTGCACGTGACATTGCAAGGATTTGTAAGTTGTAGGGCGCAGATGGGAAACGAGGTGGGGTAAGAAGCATTTAAAGTGCGGAGCCACATACAGCCATGGGGGTGGGTTTGGGTTTCTAGCACAGCCTGCAAAGACCAGAATAAGTTCCTTTCCTCAACACACTAGCGCCCCCTTGGCCAAACACGACCCATGGTCACCTTGCAAATCATTAAGCTGCCCTGAACCCCACTCTGCTTTCAGTAAGTGCCATTTAAAAACAATGATATACACACATTTTCAGGAGAGCACCTGTGAAGTCACCCCCCCACACACACACACACACACTACTGGCATTGTTTGGCACCCGACCCATGTAAACCTGACCCCGATTTGCATAATTTATTCAGGTATATATCAGAAACCAGGGTTTCTGCCACCTAGAGGCTGTACGGCGCAACAAGAGACAAATCGCCATCAAAAACACAGGACCTGGAGAATCACCCGGGGTGGGGGGGATACATACTGTCACATACTGGCGTGGGTGGGGGAGGACGCAGGCAGTGTGGCAGTCAGCCAATGGGCGAATTCACGAGAAAAAACACTGTATGTTAAAAACCGCTAGCATCCAGCATGAGAGAAAAAGGTCAAAGCGAGTCAGGGTTTTTCCGGGGGGGGGGGGGGGGGCAGGGTTGGTCTTACCTACACTGGCATGGGAGGGGTGGGAGGCATTGGTTAATGGTACAATGTGCAAGACAATTATCTGGGAGAGGAAAATTAACTTCCCCTAAAGTAAAACTAAAGTCACAAGAAAACTGTGGTACCCTCTGTCAATAGACCACACTCAAAAAACTCTGAGTAAAAGAGGAACGTTATTGGCCTGGCTAATCTCTCTCTCTCTCTCTCTCTCTCTCTCTCTCTCACACACACAGCTTGAAATGCTTTTTACACATTTACACTAATGTATATCACAATGCTACCAAAGCTTTGCAAATGACCACAGAGCGGGACTGACACCCAAGTGTGTGTAGAACCACACACACACACACACACACACACACACACACACACACACACACACACACACACACACACACACACACACACACACACACACACACACACACACACACTCACTCACTCACTCTCTCTCTGAAGTGCTTTAAAAACATAACGGATAAATTATTTTATGTGCAAACTGGGAGGGGGCAACAAAAAGTCGCAAAACACACATGGAATCGATCCCCTCCCCCATCACAACCAACCCTCGGTGAACGAAACCAGAAAGTCAGTCATTGGCATCCCGGGTTCCGGACTTTGCTGAAATGCACGACCGGTGCGGGTTCTGGCGGGGGCTGACTGGGGGCAGGGGGGGTTGGCCTGGTGAGCAGCGCGGCAGTCGCCTTCCACGCATCACGTCTGTGCCAGCTGCAGCTCCTCCAGGCCGTCTTTGCCCAGGTGGTAACGGGCCAGGTCCTTCCGCGTCACCAGTCCCACCACCTGGGCACCGGGAACATGATTGGTACGTAGAACAGGGCATAGATAGCTGGTTATGTTATGAGGGAGGGGTGGGAGTAGCACAGGAAACCAGGGTGATAACCTTGATCTAGATGGATGCCCAACGGCCACTGGCTGAAAACCGATGCAGTAATTTTCGAATTTTACAATGAGAATGGAGATATGTGCTGGAGATGACGAAGGCCTGAGGACCTCGCAAGGCAGACGCACCTGGTTGTCACTGTCCACCACAATGAGGTGCCGCAGACCAAGGGCCCTGAACAGCTTGAAGACACGAGGAAGCGACGTCTCCTGAAAAAGAGGCAGAAGAACACAGTCGCAGAACATGACTGTTTAGTCAAATGTGTCTCTGGTTCTCAAGGACCAAGACCAAGGCTGAGACTGAGACTAGTACCTGCGTGACAGTGTAGGGGGTGGGATTCATGAACTCCGTCAGGTCCATCATGCACTCCCTCTCGTCTTGGGACACATGGATGGACTGGATCGGAGGGAAGCGAGGGTAGGCATCCCGGAAGTCCTTCAGCTGCAGTTTGCGCAGATTGAGACGAGAACGAGCCCGTTCCACAAACACCTGGTTGAAAAGAGTACACCGGTCACAACGTGGATGAGCACACTTCTCATTGGCTTGCTGCACTGACATTCGCAACCGTGTACGCAGTAAACAGACCCCTCATTGGTCAATCGCACTGCCAGTCACATCCAGGTATTCAATAATCAAACCCCTCATTGGTCAGCTGCACTGTCATTCACAGGCATGCATATACACCAAGCACCCTGATAGGTGTTAGTGTGGACAGACATGCTCCTTATTCAGCTGACCTCTGCAGGAACCTTAGGTCACACTCACCTTGTGTTTCAGGAGCACGATAAGCTGGGAACGCAGGATTAAGCCACAGATTTTCCCTGGCTAAGAGCACAAAATTCAGATTAGCAAAGCCCCAAAGTACATCATGTGACAAATCTCCAGGAAAACAAAATCACCCCTAGTGGGAGGGACATACCTCACAGCCATCACTCAACCCGGAGACTACAGGGAACCCGTTGTGATTGGTCGAGGTGTTGCTGAGCACATCCACAATAGTGCCCACTTTCTCCACCAGGTTGAAGCAGGTTACTGGAGAGCTCATAACCTCCCTGAATGGACAGACACACCAAACCTGAATATACAGTGAGAATGAAGCACCAATGTCTTGCTAAAGGCGTGTACTGGGCTCATTGAAGCATTAGCAGGGAAAATCCTGTAGGGGGCAATATACCTGGCAGTCAGGGAGTGGGAGGTGGCTGGGGCATCCCAGTGCAGGAAGGGCACACTCTGCAGCTTGATGTGGATGTCGTATAGCCCCTGTGGGAAAATTCGAGTCACTCAGAAGAGCTTAGGATCACATCTGCACAACATTCACAAGCTGCCACCCCTTGAAGTTTTACTTCCTCTAAGCAGATTTGCTGGCACATTGAGGAACAGAGAAGCGAAACGAGCTGTCACAGCATGATGTGCCACCTTAAGTTAGACAGCTGTGCAAAAACAACGGAAGGGTTCTCAAAATCAGTCACTGGAAGGACAGATGAAAAAAAGATGGCGTCAGACTGGTGGCTAGCTGCACCACCCACACCAAAAGCAAACATGAGACCGGAGCAGTTAACGAAACACGACTGGCCCGATTCCAAGTTCTGCACGGTCTGAAAGGCGATGAGCTCATCACTCACTGACAGGCTCACACATAATGCCAAATGGACCAACCCGCTCCAACCCGAAACGTCAACACTGACCTCCACGAAATAATCGCCCACGATCTTCGCCGTCATCAGAACCAGCATTATGGGTAGGCCGTAGGTGACATTTCCGGTGGCTTCCACCATGATGACAGTCAGGCTGAGGGTCATCCTCACGATCCCACCTGGCAAAGACCTTCGTAAACAGACGCAAACCCGAAGCCTCATGTGCCTCCATGCACCTCTAGACGAGCTCTGAAAAGCAGGCTGACCGCGGACGGACACTCACCAAGCTGGGCGGCGGCTCCAATCAGAGCGTACTTCCCAGGGTCGGCCAAGGTCTGTCAAACGAAACGCCACAAATCATAAAACATGCTCATTCAAAAACTTCGAGGGGGCTTTACTTCCAACAAACATTATGTTAAACTACATCTATGCCGACATGACGCTGGGCGGCCCAGGAAATCGATACAGCACTAACCAATAGGGCACCTTCAAAGAGTCACGTGACTGCTTAAAGAGTAAATCTGATTGGACAACAAAGAGGAAATCAATCTAAAGCGGGTGTTGAAGGAGGCCCTCTGACTTCTAAAGACCCCGTTCAATTTCCTTAATATATCAAAACCTGCAGCGTTTCCATTAAAGTTCTGCACAAACAAGCAAATTTGTTGACAAAGTGAAATTGCATAAAGGGTGTTTCCATTAAGTAACATCATGGAAACAACACCTGCAATTTATGATTCCGTGCCTCAACATGGATTAAGCTTTTCATGAGATACGAGCTCTAGAACCAAGTCATCGTGTCCTACACAGCAACAAGTTCGCAAAATCGGCTTCCATTTCAGTTTTGCGAATCGCCACAAAAACCACTTCAATCAAACTGAAAGCGTTTGAGGGCTTGTCCTCCTGAAATATAATCGTACCCATTAACGGATTTTCAGTTTTGCTTCTTCAAAATGTGCAAAAAAATCAAGGTCAGTGGAAAACGTCGCCACTGTGAGGTTTCTCTCTGCTGAGGGAAGAGTTCTGCTATCGTGACGGCCCCTCCTCCGCCAGCGGACCACGCCGCCTCACCGGCTATACGGCGCTTCCCCAGGAACGGCGACCCGTCCTGATGTACCTGTATGGAATTGTGCGGCGTAATGGAGGCCAGCAAAATGCCAAAGAGCCGCCCCCAGGCGGCGCCGATGAGCAGCGAGGGGATGAAGACCCCGGCGGACACAGTCAGGCCGTATGTCCAGCAGGCCAGGAAGAAGTAGGTGATGGTGAAGATTCCCAGGGTCACGGGATTGTAGGAACCTGCCGGGGGGGGGGGGGGGGTGGTGGTGGTGGAATTCATCACCTAAGTCAGTGTTTCCCACGTTTTTGCTAAAATGTTGATCATGTAGTTGATCCCCAAGAACGCTAATCTAGCGAAACCAGCTAGTTTTACTTGATTCACCCTTGTAATGAGGATACAGGTGTACAGAAATTATTTCATGATGAATGGCATTTTTCATATGATCATTTCCATTTTTCTACCTGGTGTAAAGTGCAATTTGGAGCCGATCAAGACCAAGCCATGTTACTTTGGTATGTCTTTCATCCACTAGAGGGCATGGATGAACACAGTTTAGTGCCGTTCGAACTTGCCTACGGTGGCATTCGTCAGGGCACTTGAGAAGCGCTCCTGTTCTCCCCAGGCAGGGTGACAGTCCCCCCATCCCAAATGAGGGAAGCCTTGAATAATTGAGGAGGATTGTGTGTATGGGTTTAGCTGTCTGTCTGGGAAAACAATCAGCCAGAAGCGGCCCGTAAACAAACCTACGACACGACAGAGGTGGCAGACGAGTCTGACTGTTCAAACAGCTGCCCCGGACCTAGCCAGCCTGTCACCAATATCAAACACAGGTGTTCATTCTAAAGATGGACAACGGACTGTAATTATAATCTCTTCCAGAAGAAGGGCACAACAGGGGCGACCAATCCGGCTTCAGGTCACGACCCATCCTGCCCTGAAACACGTGCTGGAAACTCCACGGACCTGCGGGGCTGTGGAACAGGCTGCGGACACTCCTCTCCGGGGTGTTGAAGACGATCGTGGCCATGGAATTGTACTCGCCATCAGCACAGAACAGCTGTGAGAGGGATAAGTGGAGGTTCAGGCCTGAGGACAGGATACACACCCTCTCAGCTGTTCAGCCAATGAAATCACAGAGAGCCCACCTCCAGCTGCCTTACCTGCAAGGGGTATTCCTCCAGCTGATCCTCCCCCAGGGGCTGGCAGTCGTTGGAGAAGTAGATCATAGTGAAGAACACAGTGGCCGTCACGGCAGCAACCAGTATGGCCTCGATCACCTGCAGGCAGGGCCGGTGGATATACCTGGGGATGGGGGGGGGGGGGGGGGGGGGGGGGCATGGTGGCTCAGCTAATGATTTTGTTGTGGGACAACTTTCATTTGCATCAAACCAGTGTGGGGCAGTTTCAAGGTCAGCCCCACAGTCTCGGGATATATTTATTTAATTATTTAATTTCAAGTGTTAAGATGCCTAAGTTTCAGACAGGCGTGACACAGTAAAAACCAAACAGGCCTCACTTACGTGCACACACACAGGCAGAGGTACGCACACACACACACACACACAGGCACACATGCGCACAGAAGTACGCACACACACACACACACACACAGGCACACACACGCACACAGGCACACGCACACAGGCACACCTGATCCTGAGGATGGTGAGCCAGTAGTTCAGGACGTTGAACAGTGCTCCCAGCAATCCACCTGCGGGGGGGAAAGAGACATGGGCCCGGCATGAGAAAACCAGAAACAGAACCAGTCCGTTAAGATGTAAAAGAGCAAGGTTTGGGTTTCCACAATAAGACGCTCCCTCTCTCTCTCTCTCTCTCACCGAAGGCTCCCATGACGATAAACAGAGGAATCTCATACAGGTAGTACTCCGTGCTCTGAGGGGGGGGGGTAAAAAAAAAGAAAAAAAAATCAATACCCAGAATCCTCCAGTCAAACATGCAAATGACAACATCACACCCTACAGGACTACACACATGGGGGCACCTCTTGTTTGCCTCTTTTTTTTTTATTTAATTTTATTTTATATATATATATATATATATATATATATATATATATATATATATATATATATATATATATATATATATATATAGAGTAATTTCTTCTATTTTCTAAAAAGTTACTGATATCTAGTTGGATGGCTAGATGAACACCGCTTCAGTTCCCAAACTTCTCCTCAGGGGCACCTCAGCCGTTCCATGATTTTGTTAAATTTCACCAACAGCTGAATTAAAAAAAGTTAAATATACTGGCTTAAAAAGTCAGTGAGAGACTGACTAGCTGTATGAGGTGTGCTGGTGGCCAAGTCAAAAAAAACACATGGCTGCATTGGACTGCAAATACTAGGATGATTTTAGCAGAGGTTCTGAAATGGCGAAGTTGACACACTTTCACAGGCATAATATCATAGTTTTACACCAACACGAGGATAATCTAAATATCATTTTCTTTGCCTGCCTAAGACTTTTGCACAGTAGTGTATAATTTTAAAAAAAATGGTGAACGTGTTGTGATCCTACAGGAAGCATACAGTGGGCATCCGGGGCAAACGTTTCAAAAACTTCAGGCACCGAAGGCGGGAAAAATTCTGCTGCGTTTAAAAAAAATAAAATAAACAACCGTATCTGCATACCATGTAAACTGCTACAGGTGCCTCTCTTGTAACGAGAAACATCCACAACCATGGCTAACATGCCTACCTAAACCAGGAGGCCCAACTAAAACAGCGCGGTACTCATGTCCACCGAGGTGATGACTATATTTCCAGCCCAGGGGGCCTCCCAGGAAAGTCATGCGCTGCGGGGTGGGGGCTGTGTCCAAGTCCCCCAACAAACGTTTCATGGTTTCCTTTCCAACCCATGTGACCAGAAGGCAGGTAAAAATACATCACTGCTCATGTGACAGGGTACCGAGTCGAGCCCTTTCTGGAAATAACAGCTCATCCTTTTCTCTCTCACCCTTGTTTCCCCATAAAGTTCACAGATCAGCCCCTTCTTGAACGGCACGGACAGGAAAGACCAAAACATGTTCGGGAACAGTGTGAACTTGGTCTCATTCTGGATTTTGGTCAAAATTATACCGTCTTCTTTCGCCTTTCCCAAACGAGGTAATGATTATAAAATGCTCTCCACTCTAAGTTGTCCAGACATCCATAAACATCACATTTTCCCCACTGACTAACGGGAGGCAGGAAACCAATGTCAGAGGGTAACGGCCGACATCTCCCAAGAGCTACTTGACTTGCGGACAGCATACCATTGGCCAAGACAACCAGATCAATTACCGATGCCCAATATTTTGATTTTCAAGATTCCATCTACAGACTTTTAAAAATGACAATCTACATCACAACACCGACAGAAATGGGAAACTTACATCGTTGTCAAAGCGTCCAAAGTTGATGAGACCTGGGTTACTAAAATCTCCCGGCTTGTTGTGGTAGATACTCATGAAGAAGTTCAAGGTGAAGGTCGAGATCATGGAAGCGAAGAACTGAAAGATACGGGTCACTGAATAGTTACATTTCACCAGAGCCCCGTGGCGGGGCAAGGAGATCAGGTATGCTAATCGGAAACGTCACTCACGATTCTCCAGGTCAACATCTGGTTCCAGAAGGAGGCTCCCTCCTCCAAGCTGAAAAGGACACCACCTGCAAAACCGGAAACCATCAGAAACTGCTGCATAACTGCATTACTCACAGATCAGCTCCACTAAACTGGAAATATTCAGCAAAGGTCATACAGGGGTCTTTATTGCAAGGATAAGACTCCACTGGTGTGACTCCATGCCTTTGTGGCATTTTTTTCCTGGATTATTCATCAACACAGAGCCACCTTGTACTTTCCATCCTGAAACCGAAAAATCAATGGCGGAGGCCGAAGAAGCCCAACGCTGACAGGACACTCTAATAACCTTTTTTTTACTCATCATAGCTTCCCTTCTTCCTTGAGGGTAACATTAGATTCTGGAGGCATGGAACTGATCTGAGATCAGAGCTTCGGGTGTGTATATGGGTGTGTCGAGACTAGATGGTCAGTATGGATAACTAAGGTGCACTAAAATTGGGTGAGCAGGCAAGGCATGTCACCCAGGTTGTGTGACAATTATTTTATATATATGTATATATATATTCCATCCACCATCCCTCCTTTACGGAGAACTGCGTTATTTTTATTGTCCATTACGAAGAAAAAAAAAAACTATATATATATATATATATATATATATATATATATATATATATATATATATATATATATATATATATATATATATATATATATATATATATATATATATATATATATATATATATATATATATATATATATATATATATATATATATATATGGGTGTATCGAGACTAGATGGTCATTATGGATAACTAAGGTGCACTAAAATTGGGTGAGCAGGCAAGGCATGTCACCCAGGTTGTGTGACAATTATTTTATATATATGTATATATATATTCCATCCACCATCCCTCTTTTATGGAGAACTGCGTTATTTTTATTGTCTATTGCAAAAAAAAAAAAAAAAAACAATACATATATGCATATATATTTATGGGTGTATCGAGACTAGATGGTCATTATGAATAACTAAGGTGCACTAAAATTGGGTGAGCAGGCAAGGCATGTCACCCCGGTTGTGTGACAATTATTTTATATGTATGTATATATATATTCCATCCACCATCCCTCCTTTACGGAGAACTGCGTTATTTTTATTGTCCATTGCGAAAAAAAAAAACTATATATATACATATATATTTATGGGTGTATCGAGACTAGATGGTCATTATGGATAACTAAGGTGCATTCAAATTGGGTGAGCAGGCAAGGCATGTCACCCAGGTTGTGTGACATTAATTATTTTATATATATGTATATATATATTCCATCCACCATCCCTCCTTTATGGAGAACTGCGTTATTTTTATTGTCTATTGCAAAAAAATAACACAAAAAAACTATATATATATATACACACATATATATTTATGGGTGTATCGAGACTAGTTGGTCATTATGGATAACTAAGTTGCACTAAAATTGGGTGAGCAGGCAAGGCATGTCACCCAGGTTGTGTGACAATTATTTTATATAAATGTATATATATATTCCCTCCACCACCCCTCCTTTACGGAGGACTGCTTTATTATTAATATCCATTGCGAAAAAAAAACACAAGAAAAAGAAAAAATATCTATATATATACATATATATATATATATATATATATATATATATATATATATATGGGTGTGTCGAGACTAGATGGTCAGTATGGATAACTAAGGTGCACTAAAATTGGGTGAGCAGGCAAGGCATGTCACCCAGGTTGTGTGACAATTATTTTATATATATGTATATATATATTCCATCCACCATCCCTCCTTTATGGAGAACTGCGTTATTTTTATTGTCTATTGCAAAAAAAAAAAAAACTATATATATATATATATATATATACATATATATTTATGGGTGTATCGAGACTAGATGGTCATTATGGATAACTAAGGTGCACTAAAATTGGGTGAGCAGGCAAGGCATGTCACCCCAGTTGTGTGACAATTATTTTATATAAATGTATATATATATTCCCTCCACCACCCCTCCTTTACGGAGGACTGCTTTATTATTAATATCCATTGCGAAAAAAAAAACACAAGAAAAAGAAAAAATATCTATATATATATACATATATATATATATATATATATGGGTGTGTCGAGACTAGATGGTCAGTATGGATAACTAAGGTGCACTAAAATTGGGTGAGCAGGCAAGGCATGTCACCCAGGTTGTGTGACAATTATTTTATATATATATATGTATATATATATTCCATCCACCATCCCTCCTTTACGGAGAACTGCGTTATTTTTATTGTCTATTGCAAAAAAAAAACAGAAAAACTATATATATATATATATATATATATACATACATATATATTCATGGGTGTATCGAGACTAGATGGTCATTATGAATAACTAAGGTGCACTAAAACTGGGTGAGCAGGCAAGGCATGTCACCCAGGTTGTGTGACAATTATTTTATATATATGTATATATATATTCCATCCACCATCCCTCCTTTATGGAGAACTGCTTTATTTTTATTTCCATTGCAAAAAT
Source organism: Brienomyrus brachyistius (assembly GCF_023856365.1). Taxonomy (NCBI): domain Eukaryota; kingdom Metazoa; phylum Chordata; class Actinopteri; order Osteoglossiformes; family Mormyridae; genus Brienomyrus; species Brienomyrus brachyistius. The sequence goes on along the minus strand of NW_026042527.1, from coordinate 145,232 downwards.
AAAACATTTTAAAACACAAAAAAAAAAAAAAACGAAAATAATAATAATAAAAATTATTTTGAATGTGTATTCAAATAAGTTTGAATGTGTGTGAACTATATATAAATATATATATACACATGCATATACAGAAATATATACACACACACACACATATATATATATATATAAACACACACACAGACACACACTCACATAAACACATACACACACTGTGTACAGTCTTATGCAAAGGTTTGGCACCCCTTGACAAATAACATCTTTTCAATTACAAAAGCAACAATATCAGTTAATACAGTCTCTTTAGGAACTGGGGGGAAAATACACAATATTTTCAGCAAACATTGATGAATAGTTACTTTTTATGCCATAAATTGAACAAAATTACAAAATAAAAACATTATTATGGCACTCTGCAAAAGTTTGGGCACCCTACGTAATCAGTACTTAGTAACACCTCCTCTGCCAGATATCACAGCTTACAAGCGCTTCTTATAGCCAGCTGAAAGGCTTTCAGTTCTTGTACTTGGGATTTTCTCACATTCTTCCTTGCAAAAGGCTTCTAGTTCTGTAATATTCTAATATATCAAGGGCTGTATTGTCAAATAGGAGATCGGCAGCATTCTCCCACCTGAGAAAACTGTACTACAATGCCCTTGATAGTGTGTAGAAACACACTCGTCAGCTCTAGTCCTCCTGTAACAACGCAAAAGGACTGGCAACCCTCAGGTATTTATGCGTGCGATTGTATGATAAATTCACCCTGACAGTCTCACACTTCTCTTGGTACCAACAGGTCTCATGGAATATATAAAAGGCAACTGCAACAATTATACTCGGCACTAAACATCGAGGCACGGAAATGCAGCAGAGCTTGTGTATTTCTCAGGATGCATTCTAGTAAAATGCCCGGAAAATGAGCTAAAGACATATTTCAAGGGGCACTATATAAAACCGATGGAAATTTTACTGATTAAATAAAAGGAAAAGCATCGTTTGAAAAATCACAAATGTTTCTAAGATTCAATGCATCGCTTTTTGACCACATCATAGCGATGAACACATCATTGTTCCTGACAATGTCCTAATACAGAAATAAAACTTTATGTTGGTAAACTCAAAAAGCCTTCAGCTGTCACACTGGCTAACGATCTCAAACGATTATAAAGCAGCATTTTGAAAAGCGCTGTTTTAAAATAACAGGTACAACACTTACCTTGTCTTCTGGCCAAATGCTTTTCACGGCTTGGCACTCCAACGGTGCTGAAACGAAATTTGTATTTCCTCCTACCTCGTTTGCCCTTCAGTTCTTCTTTTCTCCCTTTGGATGTTTTTTTCCTTCTTCTTTGGATATTGTTTTTTATTTTTGTTTGTTTTTTTTACTTTGCATGTTTCTCCTTCTTCGGATATTATTTTTTTGGCTTATTTTTTTAGACGATGTTTTTTTCGTCTTCTTTAAAAATTGATTTTTTTCGTCTTCTTTAAATATTGTTTTTTTTTTCATCCTTTTGATGTTGTTTTACGGAACAAGAGCCGTACAGTGCTACTCTATCAGGAGGTAGCGCCAACTGAACGCCTTGAAGCAGTACCCAGCTCTTTTATAGGGAGCGTCAACTCGAAGTCAAGTTCTAGAACGTTGCACTCACTTTTCATTGGTTTCCCAGCTATGCTGTCAGAATAATGTTTGCTGATTGGTCGAAAATTTTAAAACGTACCCGAGTACTGTAAAAAAACTCAAGATCTTGCTACCCTACGGAGCACCCATAAGGTGATTTTTTTTATACGTTATATGCAGCTATTTGTAGCAGGCCGTAATTAGACTAATCCACCCTTTGTCAATAAAGCCAACAAGAGAACAGGTTGCCCAAAGTTTGCTCAGGTACACGCCACAGCACAACCTTAAAAACACATCCAGCACAAATCACACTAGTGAATGACACAGCAAATCACAGCAATAAAAAAGACCCCTATGGGCAATCCAGCACCCAGACTACAGGTGCCAAAAGGCCCAGCCTGCCTAATAATGAACCCAAAATATACATACAACAAAGAAAAAGACACAAACAAAAAAGAAAATAAAACTAGCCAGCTGCTCCCACTAAACCCCGCTCCCGAGGCCACTAAGCCGGCTGGCTTGATAATACACGATACAACCTCAGATAAAACATATTAAAGCAACACCAGGGAGGTTTACAACCTGATCCTTAAAATTATCGACCCGTAATTCCACCTTGAAAACCCCTAAAGAACAGTAGTTTACCCCATGACTCACTGCCCCATTCAAACAAAAAAAAAACAGGTTTTTGGGGTAACCTTTAGGTCAGCTCTTCAAAACCAGGTATGAGGACTCTTCAGCTAATCAGTCCTCTAATTAGAAATCTAATTAGGGAGTTGCAGCGAAAACCTGCATACACACCGGCCCTTTGCGGATAAGATTGTTCACCCCTGAAACAAGCAAACAGAAAGGCTGCTACACTGCAAATTCAATATGCCCGCCGATGCTCCACCAAATCTATCAGGACCCTGCCTGTCTTTCCCGTGCCTGCTCCTTTGCCAATATGCCCTACCATCGGAACATGCACAGCCATCTCGCCCCGGCTATGCCTCCAGTCCGAACTGCAGTTCCTATACCTGCCTATAATTGCCTGGCTACAATCCATCCCCCAAAATGAAATTGATGACCCAACGATCACAGCTAAGAATTCTATCCCCAAACCACTGGTCTTCCTCCCCAACCGAACGATCATTCACTGACCGTGGTAACTTATAAGGGTTGGTATGATGACCAGTGGTGGACCTCACCGAACGTTTAACTGGTCTCTACACCTCGGGGGGGACATAACCTCCTCCATTATACGAGGCCTACTTGTGGATGCTCTATTGCGACCCCTCCCACCAGCCCTGTCCCCGTAAAATCACAGAGTCCTCATCCGATTCCATTTCTGTTGCCCCTGTGGGCAACCCAGACTCAGGAGACATTACCAGAACATCTTCCCCTGACATAACAACCCCCTGTGGTACTGGACGCAACTCTGTTCGGTGAACTTGACGGACAACCCCGTCCCCCTCCATTGGAGTTGCAGAGTAAACTGCACCCTGATCTTGGGGACACCGAACTACCATATACAAACAGGCATCCCAATGATCCTGTATTTTACCTCGAACATGGTTCCGCAAACACACCAGCTGACCTTCATCAAACCCCTAATCATTAACCAACTCATTGTGTTTCCGATTTCGTGGTGTGGCTTGTTCCTCCAACTAAGCCTTCACATACTCTTGAAGCACCTGCAAACTTTCCTGATGGTTTTGTACCCATTCCTCCAAAGGTCCACCATACTGACTGATCCCGGCAGGAGCCTGAAGATAGTGTATCGGTAATCGAGGCTCACAGCCAGACCTTAAATAAAAAGGCATCATCCAGTCATTTGGTGGGGTGTAGTATTGTAAGCTTCTCTGCTGGAGGAAGTGTGTGAAGCAAATTGTGCAAAAAAAATATTAAAGCAACACCAGGGAGGTTTACATCTAGATCCTTAAAATGATCGACCTGCAATTCCACCTTGAAAATCCAATTACCATATAAAGGATACAAGATGTAAAGATGACAAATGACATGGCACACATTTGTTGTTTAGACTGTTGTGTCAGGTTAATTGAAAGCTGAAGGATCTTAGTGTTTACTAGTCTAAGTAACAGAATGTCTAAACACTGTGCTTGCCTTTATGGGTTTTTAAGCAGAACATATAGGTATAGAAACATATTAACATTACGTTTCACGATTCACTGACTGGAGAATAGGAGAATATACACATCAATATTACTACTTAAGTTAACTAACCCTAATCCCAACCCCTATTGGCACGGAGCCCGCCAGGGTTCAGGTGAGATATAAATCTGTAATCTGTATCAATGGTTTTGCTATCCATACCCACCCTATTAATGTTAGCTTCCCAGGGTTTCTTGTTAGACAAGCTCTGTGTCTCTCTATACCCCCATTTACTGCACGACTGATTGTCCATTTATAAAGAATCAAATAGGGTGAAGATGGTTTTAGTTTACAATTACTCTGGAAGGTGACCAGATTAAAAAAAACTAAATACCATGCCTACGTGTATGTAATCTCCATCACAGTCCCCATTTTCCCCATAATCCTCGTTTTGATAGTGCCAATTTGTGTAATGTGAGTTTTTTTTTTTTTTAAAAAACTGTTATAGAAGAACATACTGGATGCCACATGTGTACAATTACCCCTTTCTAATTAGTGGGGTCCGTTGTGTCAGCTACAGCCTTTACTAACATACACATAAGTATACAGTCTTACAGCACTTTTGTTTTCCTTTTGTATTTAATGGTTTTCCATTTAGGGGGCAGCATGGTGGTGCAGTGGTTAGCACTGTTGCCTCACACCTCTAGGGCCCGGGTTCGAGTCTCCACCTGGGTCACATGTGTGTGGAGTTTGCATGTTCTACCCATGTCATCGTGGGGTTTCCTCCGGGTACTCTGGTTTCCCCCACAGTCCAAAAACATGCTGAGGCTAATTGGAGTTGCTAAATTGCCCATAGGAGTGTATGCGTGAGTGAATAGTGTGTGAGTGTGCCCTGCGATGGGCTGGCCCGCCATCCTGGGTTGTTCCCTGTCTCGTGCCCATTGCTTCCGGGATAGGCTCCAGACCCCCCGCGATCCAGTAGGATAAGCGGTTTGGAAAGGCTGCCTAACGCCCTTAATTTGTTTGCAATTTCGCCAGGTAGGCTACCTTCTTTAAACTGCGTTTTGCTAGACTACACATTTCGAGATGTTTTATTGTAGTCTTGGTAAATATATATATATAGTTTAGCCTAACCCAGCCACTTAAGGGAGCAAGCCAGCTCAGGTAGGTGCCAGTCCCAAGCCCGGATTAATGGAGAGGGTTGGCGTCAAGAAATAAAGAGAAATAAAGACAACTAATACTCCTAGTTTGCGAGATCTGACTGCAATGGCAGCACTGCTACAAGGGTGTGGATAAATCTATACAAATATCACCTGCATGCACATTACTTCTTTTACAATAACCAACTCCTGATCCATACTGTTAGTCGTGAAAAAAAAAACTATCGTGTACATAGAGGCCCTGTGTAAAAAGATAACTGCCAAGGAAAAGATCAAAAACATTTATTTCAAGGATACAAAGTTTTTATGGTCATGTACAGTGTACAGTGCAATTCTTATTTGATTAACTTGAATGTCTCCACAGACTAGACGATTAAACAAATAAAGCAGTGCAACATTACAATAACTAATAACAAATAAACAAAGCTCACGAGTACTATTACAGTATTTATATCATTTATTTAAACTTAATTTTACCAGGTAAATTAACTACAAAGCAGTTACCACTGCTTTACCTGCTTCTCGGGAGAAATAGCAGATATACGTCATGTATGTGACTAAATTCTTAAGCCAATAAGGGCAAAGTTGTGTCGTAATGGAGGCGGATCCAGTTTGTGCAGCCGGTTAAAGACACTACGGGCATGTAAATGGAGAACGAAATTATAGTTATACCGAATCTCCTACACACAATACCAAGGTTACCAACTTTGGTCAGCTGACCGGAGTGAGACGTTCAATTCCCGTAAGATTTCTTTGCGCCAGCCTGAGAGTCTGAAAACACGTCACACCAGATGCATGAGAGATGGAAACCTGGGATATTCAGTCGAATCAGATCAAATATGATGCTAAGTTAGTACTAAGTTAAAATATGTTCCGGACTTGTAACATGCACCCATGATTTGGAACAGTCAGCAGGCTGTCTCTGGCCACGCCCCCTACACTCGGTCCGGCCCCTGGCTTTTCCTGAATTCTGATTCCTTTAGATAAACATTGACTTCATTGATATTGTTATTGATTTATCGACAGACCATCATACGTTTTAGACGTTATAATAACAACACTCTATTGATCCCCAAAGAGAGAAATTCTCTCCTTGCCTGCCCCCTCTTACTGTCCATGATACACAAGCACATATGTAGAAAAACGTCAGCTTGGAAGCCAAGGCTGGACTTAACCTACTCCTTAGGGTTCAACTGGAAACTGCCCCATGGCCGAGCGGTCTAAAGCCTCCTGCGCAGCGAAAATGGCCTTTCAAAGTAAGGGGTATTCTGTTCTCCGAAGTAAGGCGTGGGTTCGAATCCAACTTCCGACAAAAGTTCTTCAATCGCTACAGCAGAATTTGAGCCACTGATCGGCTTTAATTGCTTTGTTTTATTTTTGCGTTTCAGGCAAAACTACATAACACTTAAGAGGTGCAGGATGATCTGTCTTGCTCTCGCGAGGTTTTTGTACGACGTGACATGGTGACATAATGCAGCGGACGATAAAAATCTAACCACAATGCATTGCGTCAGGACCAGAATGTATTGCTTTAAGCCAGCGCTGTATGTGGGTACATGAAGTGGAAAGCACCCAATAACAAACATAACATTTAAAAAAAATCTACAAACTAGTGGGAATATAAAATAAAATAAATGTGTCTGGGCAAATTGGTAAGTTAAATTAAATCGTTTTAAGCAGTGTTAAGCAGTGTGTGGTTTTAAACACGAGTAGCATGTACCGTGTTGACGGCGCATGAACGTATCTTGGCAGCACATGTAAAACTTAGATTTGCAAGCGGGATGTGAAACAGCATTTAGGTGTTTAAAACAGCAATAGAGTGCGTGTTTGTTCACGCAGTTACAATGTTTAGTTGTTATTTCTGTGGAACATCAGTGCAAACCCTTAGGGAACATGTTTTACATGTCAAACTTCACCGTCATGAACCACGATGCGTGTTCAAGTGTGGCGCTACAGATTGCCACAATACGTTTCGTTCATATGGGGAATTTAAGGCTCATTTTTACCGTAAACATAACACAGATTCATATATTGATACTACAAATGCCCTTACGGTGTTTACGTGTAATATGTCTATGTGCCAGCGCCAATGTCGCGATGTCAGATCACTAACAGCTCACTTAAAGGAACATATAGCCGAAGGACGTGTTGTGACATGTCCGGTGACAGGATGCGACCATACGTTCACTGTGAGATCGTCGTTTACAGCCTACATGTCCAGGAAACACAGACAATGTTCTGTGGACAGTATAAGAGATCTTAATAAGGAGACAGTTTCTCAGTTTCTTGAAACTGAACCGTTAGTTACAGGCCCTACAGAGAGATTTAGTGAGACTGATGAAGGTGAAGTCCATCTTACAGAAAATTTCAGTGACCTTTTTCTTAGAAATATTTCTCTTTTCTACTTGAAATTACATGGGCAGTTTCTTCTGCCAGCATCAACTATACAAAATATTATTGAAGAGATGCTAAGCATACATGAACTAGGACAGACATATACTTTGAATAAATTAAGTGCATTCCTGAAAAGTGACTTAACTGAATTAACAGATGAGGTTATTGGTAGTATATGTGATGTTGTGAAGGAATCTGACCTTTTCACCATTAGTCATGAAGGACCAATGAGAACCAATTTTTCAAGAACTAGGGCTTTTAAACAGATGTTTAGATACACAGAACCTGTAAAGTTGTACTTAGGAAGGGATGAAACAAGGTCACAGAGGTTTGCCTACTATGTTCCATTGAAAGACACTTTGAGACATTTACTGGAGTCAGACTTATGGCAGAATTGTGCTGCACAGGGTACATACGTACCATACACTGATGTGCTTTGTGATGTCAGTGATGGTCAGGTATATAAAAACAATGAGTTCTTTTCTCAAAACCCATCATGTCTAAAACTAATTCTATATCAAGATTCTTTTGAGGCGGTGAACCCATTAGGTTCAGCAAAAAGCAGCACAAAGTAGTAGCTGTATATTTGTCTCTGGCTAATTTACCACCTCATCAAGTACAGACCACATGTCACTTGTAATGCTGTGTCAGGAAAAAGACTTCAAACACTTTGGCCATGACAAAGTTTTCTCAAGGCTCATTGCAGACTTAAAAGACCTGGAAGACAATGGAATAACGGTGGCAGAGGAAAAAGTTAAAGGGACTGTTTTGTGCATTGCAGGGGACAATTTGGGGTCTCATAATATCGGTGGATTTACAGAAAATTTTAGTTTTTCTGAATATTTCTGCAGGTATTGCCGGACAACCCGAACAGATTTTCAAACAGATCCAAATGCATTTTACAGTCTGAGGAACAACAAAACGTTGAAGGTATAATATCTGAGTTTTAATTCATTGAATTACTTCGATGTTTGTATGCCTGGCCTGCCACCTTGTTTAGGCCATGACATTTTTGAGGGTATCCTTTCCTATGATTTAGCCCTTTACCTGAAGTACTTCATCAAGCAAAAAAAGTGGTTCACTTATTCAATTCTGAATAGACGCATTAAGAAATTTAAGTACAGTGGCTCTGATGTGTTGAGTAAGCCATGTGCAGTAAACTCCAATGGAGTAAAGCTTTATGGTCAGGCTGTTCAGAACTGGAATTTTCTAAGACTTCTTCCTGTGATCATGTGTGACAAGGTGAAAGAGCCCACAGATGATGATTGGCAGTTGACCCTTCAGCTAAAAGACATTGTGGAGCTGATTTGTGCACAGAAAATTTTATTGCCAGAGGTTGCATACCTTGACGTTCTTATCCAAGAATATCTTGCTTGTAGATTTTCTTTCTTTCCAGGACATAGGTTAAAGCCTAAGCATCACTACTTGCGACACTACCCTGCACTGATTTTAAAGTTTGGTCCTTTGATCAGGTTGTGGACAATGCGATTTGAAAGTAAATAAGGCACCATGGCAACAACAGTCAGAACAGCATCCAGTTCACAGCTAGTTTTAAAAATTGCTTTAACGCAGAGTGATTACAGGAAATAGGTGTACTGCTTAATATTAATTAAATTATTAAAATGTGCTAATAATAGACATATTTGTCAGTCAGACATTGTGCTTTTTAAAGAGCAGAAGGGATACATTAAATTACGATTATATTGTCCTTACTGTATATATTTTTACATTTTTCCCCTCAATGATTGTCAAGTGATCACAATTCTTACTGTGCTTTACCCCTCACTTGATAGAGATGTACCAAAACTGAACATATAACTGGATTTCACTCAGAATAACCAGGCCTTCTTTTTGGACTCTTTATCCCTTTTTATTTTATCTTCGCTTTCCTCAAGCCAGGCATTTACAGGTGAAAAACCTTAAACCACAAAACACCAACTTTCACCAATCTATCTTATGAGCAAACACAAAATTTTACTTTAAATGCATATATATATATATATATATATATATATATATATATATATATATATATATATATATATATATATATATATATATATATATATATACACATACATATACACAAAATATACAATGAATGACCAATCTCAGCTTCAAATTTCCACACAATTATACATAACTTGTTCTGAATAAAATTCCTCCAAACATCAAAGTTTAAGATCAAACCACTGGGGAAACACATAAATGAGTTACTCAACGCAATAAATTGCAATGAAAAGCTAACCAATTAGACAATCGAACAATAGGTTTAACACTTCTGCCCATATGAATTATTAAAAGGAAAGTTCACCCTTAATACTTTTTTTTTTTCTTTTTAGCAATTTAATATTTAACTTTTAGATAAACTAAAAATAGAACCCCCCCTTTTAAACCGCATTAATGCAAACATCTGAATCAATAAAACAGCATTCCACATATTGTCATTAAGACACTTACAGCACACCATTTATTCCTAATACAGTCAAATACCACAACTCATATAATGTTACAAGCCAGCACCAGCGCCTCAATGCCTCATTAGCGCACCCCATTAAGAAATAAACCCCACTCGCAACAGGTAGTGCTTGCTACAAATAACATTTGCAACAAAGTCCAACACGCATGGTTCATGGTCTTACCGGCTGTCCGTTCAGAGTCTACTTTTCAGTACACAATCGCAGCACAGTTCCAGAAGCACTTGGTGTAGATTTGACCCTTTGCTTGTCGCGCTACCAATGCGTTTTGCCGACTTTATCCAAAATAAAGAGCAGGTGCGTCCGTTAATGCCTTCCCCTCGGGTGCACACAGGTGAGTAAACTTTGGTTCCGCATGACCACTTGCGTGAACGACGTAACCACTTGCTGGAATGACGTTCATCGCAACAATGATATAAATATTTTCCCCCCTGACATATAATCAGTGTAAGCACACAAACACATTGGCCGGTTATCCTATTCATTCAGTTCCACGGACAGTGACCTGTGTTACTGTGCTGTGACATCTGGTTCCTTCATTGGCTCTGTATATTTCTATAAATGACTAAATGGCTCTGTTGTAGAAATTTCCAGCCAGAGACTTGGTTCCTATATAACGAGAAGATTTTATTTTTACTCGGACTGAGAAGCTACAGAAAATCATCTCTGCATGTGATCTCCCCTTTACTGCTCAAGCAGAGCACACGCACATCAGCAAGTGTCAAGGCAGCAAGTGCATACAAACAACTTCTCAGGGCCTTCAGGAAGAGTCAGACTGCGGTGTCATTCAGAGATACCATTGTCTAAGACTTGCACTAAAACATTCTATGCACTTGGGCATATTTAAACAAAGTAGTATGGTACCTATGTCAGAATCCATCCCTGCCTTGTCCTGTTCACATGTCACTGGCCATCCTATTCTCTCCTCTGTCTTGTACCCCTTAGCCCATAGTGTGTTTGCCTGCTCATCGGGCCACCATGTGGCTTAACGGGCCAAGTGGTTGGCCACCGTGCCTGACTCCCCTTTTGATTGTGGGTTTTGAGGATATCAGTGGGTCTGTGTTTTCATGATTGTCCCCCAGGCCACCATGCAGCTCAGCCCTTGATTCCAACTACAGTAGCAATCAGGTGGTTCTCGGTCTACTAGGACTGTATAACAGGATTCTTCACCCATTCTATCTTTACTCCTTCAGCCGCATACATGAGTCAGACCTATAGGTTATTCAAATTCCGTCCTGCCAAATTTACTGGACAGGAAGTGGACACTGCAAATGAATGTGTGAATACGCCAATACCTACATCTTTACAAGTTACATTAAGGGGTTTGGTACAGTAAATGGCTGTGAGGTGGGATTTCTTCTTGATGTCTGTTTGTAGCCCGTCCACCAGCAGCTGCTGCTGTATTTATCACACCAAGCAGGGAAAGTATATTGCTAAATTTTCCTTAGTTCAATTACGCTTGATTAAGCTAATTAAGCCGGCTATGTTATTTACATTCAGAAGGATGCCGCCATATTGGGTTATACACAGATGCCACGATAGCTCACACTCACATTCCCTCTTCATTATTTTTCTAAACACACTCTATCCTGCCTTGTCACCTGCAACAAGATCTCACTCCCTGTAGCAATAAAAGTCTTTCTTATGATTGAGCAGATTTCTGCTTCTCTCCTAACCATGGGCATCCAAAGTAAGATGAAGCAAAATGTTAGGAAATTTGATAACACATGGTTACTCTTTTGGTAACAGTGACTTTGGTTTTATTTTGATAGATGTAAACTACATAATATGGTCTTAACCTTGTTTTCTGTCCTAAAAGCAAACTTTTATGTTACAGGAGAAAAGTGCACAGCTGCTTGGATCAACCCCAGCTAATCAGCGCATATGGGAATCTTTTCAAAATACCATGTGAGTCTTATGCAATTTACCCAATTAATATAAGCTCTTTAGATGACGCTTAAATAATCAATTCCCATCAACTTAGTGTCAAAACACAAACTCAGTGGCAAAAAAGTGAAGGGCAACAGACTAAGTTGTGAAAATGAAATCTGCATGTGATGAAAGGGCATGTGACTGTATCGCGATGATTATAATCATCAGATCAAACGGACCACGGAGTTGGCGGTATGGTCACACTGCTGGTCCCATGTCAGTAGGGTATAGCACACCCCTGGGCCCGGATACTACTAGGATGTCACTGGTGTACCACTGTGCCGTCAGAGTGTGGTGTGTCACTCCACAGCATTGGCAGGATTGCTCCTCTCCCTGCAGCGCCACCATACGCACATGACGGTCATCTGTGGTACTGCAGAACTGAGATGTATCGCTGAACATGGTAGGACGCCAGTCGTCATCAGTCCATCAGTCCATGCCTCCCAGTGACTACACCACTCCAAACGCAACCGTTTCTGTGCTATTGTGAACGGCAGCCTATGCATGGGACGGTGAACCCGTAGTCCAGCTGATGCCAGTCATCGCGACACGATGATATAGGGTGTTGTAGAGAGTCCAGTAGCTGTGTCCATATATCAGGCGCAGGTGTCATGGGGATCTGTGATGCTTGGAGCACAATCCGACGATCCTTCCTTGGCGTGGTCTGTCTTGGATGACCAGAAACTTCACGACGTGTGTGGATGCCTCACGTGCCCATTGGTTTCAATATCAGGCCACTGTGATATCCGCATGGCCCACATGCAATTGCAGCACATGACCACCTGGCTTCATGTAAACCCGCAATGCAACCCTATCAAACTCCGTCAAGTGCCGTTAACACTGTCTAATGTGACTACGAGGCATCCTGTGTCTGGTGATTAAACATGCCAACTCCTTGCAATTTGAATCATTTACATATCCATCACTGGTCTGCACATGTACCAGATTACATCTTTAATCGGATAGTTACTTCTGGGTTCTCAACTTTTTTTTTCATAATACCCCTTAAGTGTATATGCCCTTCACTGATGAGAAATTCATCAACATCTAAGTCCTACATTCATGTACAATGCATATTAAATGAATATTTTGTCACTATTAGTTTTGATGTATCATTCTTTGAATGCACTCAATTGAATCATGGACAGTGGTTCCACATGGAAAAAAATGAATATTCCGAAAAGGAAAAATCCTTCTTCGGTTGATACATTCACTTTGTGTTCTGAGAATTTTTCCCTTGAGTGCCTTGTACAGTATGTCTAGTGTGTTTTTGGTGTGAATGTGGCCATAATCATACAAGGAAAAAACCACTGACTTGTAGTGAACATGTAAAACCGCAACATGCAGTGTCATACGTAACTGAAATAAGAAATGCTGGATTGCCTGAGTTGCATGCGTGCATGTTTTTTAATATGGGCAACATGGTTCCCTGAGATGCCTCAGTGTTGCTCACCGCCATCTCTAACACACAACCTCACAAACCATCTTAAAACTACTGAAAGAAATAATTGGCTACACTGCAGCTCCACTGTTTTGTTTGGCACCCCTGCATGTCCTGCATTGTGTGGGGAAAAAAGCTGAAGGCTGAGGAATGTTACATAACACAGCTAGAATGTAAAAACTCTCTCTGGTGTAATTCACTGCGTAAAACCAATGGTCCTAAGTGTGGTGTCTTCTTCATAACACTCCCTGATGTTTGTGTCCGTGACCATGAGATAGGGTGGCTGCTTTTCTTCCTTGCTTTCCTTGTATTCCTACGTTTCCTCCCCAGCCTTGGTTGGTAGGTCAGGCAGCATCACCTTGTTTTAATAGACCCAGGTGCAATTTATCTTGAAATTAGACTCAAGTGCAGAAAATGTTCTATCAGAAGTCTTTGACAATCTCTGAATTACACAGAAATCTGACTTCTTCTGAAGCTGTGAAATTGTTCATCTGTATTTGCTGCATTGGTACTTGTTGATGTGCGTGTGCCCTGCTTAAGGAGTAAAGGGGAGATGACATGCAGAGCTAGTTTTCTGTAGTTTATTTTCTTTGTCTGAATAATAATATTCTCTTCATATAGGAACCCAGTCTCTGGCTGGAAATTTCTACAATAGAGCCATTTAGTTATTTCTAGAAAAATATTTAGAGCCAATGACCTGATGTCATAGTAACACAGGTCACTGTCCGTGGTGCTGAATTCTCTACTTGATGGGCTGGTGCTGAATGAATAGGCCAGGTGTCTGTGTGCTTCCACTGACTGGCACCCAGACATATAATGACTTTTAACAATGAAGGGGGAAAAGTCCAGACAGGAAATTAGTCAACAGTAATTAGTAATCAAATATAGTTCTCATTTATCATTATGTAAATTTCAAAAACCTTTTCTGACTATTAATCTGCACGTTGCAATAATTTAATATTAACTAACTTGCTGTAACGTAAAGTGAAAAACAAGTTTTAAAACTAGCTGTGAAATTTTTGATGCTGTTGACCTGAATGTTGTTGCCAGAGCCTTAGGATACGTCTCTACACATAAGTGAGGGGATGGATGCACTATTCTATGGAGGCTTCTGAAGAGAATTATTATCCCAAATTTAAATTGAGAGAGATGATTAATTCCTTTTTAATGCAGTCTGCCTTAAGAGCCCCTGTTCTGCCGTTGATCTTTTGCATGGATGCTATCATGTATTAGTTTACTCTATGAAATTTAGTTTGAATTTTGATCACATGTCAAACTAAAGCATTTTGGACTGGTTTCCTGAGTTCTTTTTAACGCTGTTAAGTTACATTTTTATTTCAGCATAATTACAAGTTCCCGCAGGGAATAAATAAGTCAGTTACTTAATAAATGACTATAAAGTAGTTGCTGCAGTATATATTCCATAAATTTACTGAACTGGAGTTTTATGCATCCTTACAAAGTAATAACTGTATGTGTTCTTTAAGTATGAAAGAGTTTAGGACATTGTCACCTGCAGTGGACAGCCACGTGTCCCCATAATTATAACTTTAGATTATATTTCTGCATGACTGAGTATTCACTGAGTACCTGGTAGTGTTGGATGATATTTACGTCTCATATTTACCATTTATGTCAGTCTTCAAAGTGTGTGGATTATTAAGGTTGGTCTTGGTTGTTTTCTTCCCTGGAGAAACAGAAGTTTAATGCCATGATGCCACAGCAGCTCGCCGTTCCTGTCAGTACGGTGGAGGTAAGAGTTTGAAACATTCATCAGCCTGTCAGCTACGCATCTCGCCTGGACATGGGACTCAGCTTTTATTCTTCCATAATACCGCTTAAGTACCTCACTCTACTCAATCTCAGTACTGTTTAAGGGTAAATAACTTTTGTCACTGACTGCCAGAGATTATGGCAATTAAATGGAAAATATGAAGCAGACATATGAAATACAGTGGGCTGTTTGCAGTAAGTTGGGCTTAGGGTTAGTAATGGGGCTTTTTCCACTGACTTCTGCTTCTGTGCCCTTTCTTCACACTGCTGTTCAACTGTCCTCTTTATAGGAGGGAGGAGCAGCGCAAATGCAGCCGACAGATATAAAGCCATGTGCTGGCAGCAGACGCTTCGCACCCCTTAATAGCATATCTGTTGCTGGTAAGACTGTCTGTGCTGCCGGTCATCTCAGTAACCAGGTGAAACTCCCCAGGCAAGATCAGGACAATGTTGTGTTGAGTTTCAGTGAGTTTCCTGTGTGTAAAGCCAGTTTTGGGGTCAATGTGGAGCCTGGTCCAGTCATGAGCTGGGGAGACGTGACCAAGGCTGCACTGTTACTCTTGTGTGTCTTTTCATTCAAAACTCTTTTTTTTTTTATTTCCCCATAGTGTCCATCATCTTGAGCAGCACCGGCTGTCATTTAGCACAAAAGATGCCTGTTCAGTTTTCCATCTGAACAAGGGCCCTCTGGACCCAGGTGTGCACTACATGAGCACTTTGTTCCTGACTCCTTATCAGCGTTTACATTTACACTCTCAGCCAGTCTTTAATCTGCAAAGTTACGCTTGGTGAGATTTATACAGACACGAGTAAAGAGGATTTTTTCACTTTTCCCAAATTCCCTCTAAGTCTGTATTTTCACCTCTTGAATGCTGGGATTTGTAGGCCCAGCTCTTCACCATGTATAACAACATCACCCTCAACGCTAGAGAAACCAAGGAGCTGATCCTGGACTTTCGCAAACGGATGACTCCCCAAAGTCCTATCTACATCGCAGAGGATGCTGTAGAGGCTTCAACAGCTTCCAGTTCCTCGGGCACACAGCTTCTGGCGGTCAAAGGCATCGTCTTCAGGTGCTGCCTCAGAAAAGCAAGCAGCACCTTGAGAGACTCTAGCCACCCAGCACTGTCACTTTTCACCTTCCATCCATCCATCTGCACAAGCATTTCCAGATTTAGAGACAAGTTTCCTCCCCATTGCTGTTAACCAGCCAGTGACGCTGACATTTCCTCACACTGCCACTGTTACCTCATTCTGTACTGTTACTGTGTCTGTCTATGCTGGTGCCATTACTTTAATTTTATTTATATAGTATTATCACTGGTTATACTGTTGAGGTGCAACTACAGACAATTTTTCTTTGAATTAATCTAGCGACTATTTTCCCAAGCTGTTGATTCATCAAAACTATTATTTTTCCTCCAGAAAATCAGATTGACCGTTTAAGTTAATATTATTTTAAGAACAACACAAACTACGTCATTGCGGGGTTTTAGATAATGGACACTATACAGATATTTTTTTCGCCCACCATTCAATAAGCAGATAAGTAACTTGTCTAAAATATTTAGATTTGTATTGTGATCCCCAAAAGTTAGTAATCTGTATAAAATCAGTGTATCTTTGTTTTTTAAATTTGATTCTGTAAATCAATGTACACTGAACAAAAATATAAACGCAACACTTTTGTTTTTGCTCCCATTTTTCATGAGATGGACTTAAAGATCTACAATTCATTCCAGATACATAATATTACCATTTCTCTCAAACATTTCTCACAAATCAGTCTAAATGTGTGATAGTGAGCACTTCTGCTTTGCTGAGATAATCCATCCCACCTCACAGGTGTGCCACATCAAGATGCTGATCTGACATCATGGGTAGTGCACAGGTGTACCTTATACTGCCCACAATAAAAGGCCACCCTGGAATGTGCAGTTTTGTCTCACAGCAAAATGCCACAGATGCCACAAGCATTGAGGGAGCGTGCAATTGGCATGCTGACAGCAGGAATGTCAACCAGATCTGTTGCTCGTGCATTGAATGTTCATTTCTCAACCATAAGCCGTCTCCAAAGGCGTTTCAGAGAATATGGCAGTACATCCAACCGGCCTCACAACCGCAGACCACGTGTAACCACACCAGCCCAGGACCTCCACATCCAGCAGGTTCACCTCCAAGATCGTCTGAGACCAGCCACTCAGACAGATAATGCACGGCCCCATGTTGCAAGGATCTGTACACAGTTCTTGGAAGCTGAAAATGTCCCAGTTCTTGCATGGCCAGCATACTCACCGGACATGTCACCCGTTGAGCATGTTTGGGATGTGCTTGACCGGCGTATACGACAGCGTGTACCAGTTCCCACTAATATCCAACAACTTCGCACAGCCATTGAAGAGGAGTGGACCAACATTCCACAGGCCACAATTGACAATCTGATAAACTCTATGCGAAGAAGATGTGTTGCATTGCATGAGGCAAATGGTGGTCACACCAGATACTGACCGGTTCTGAGTCCCCAGACCCCCAATAAAGCAAAAAACTGCACATTCCAGGGTGGCCTTTTATTGTGGGCAGTATAAGGTACACCTGTGCACTACCCATGATGTCAGATCAGCATCTTGATGTGGCACACCTGTGAGGTGGGATGGATTATCTCAGCAAAGCAGAAGTGCTCACTATCACACATTTAGACTGATTTGTGAGAAATGTTTGAGAGAAATGGTAATATTGTGTATCTGGAATGAATTGTAGGTCTTTAAGTCCATCTCATGAAAAATGGGAGCAGAAACAAGAGTGTTGCGTTTATATTTTTGTTCAGTATAGAATAAGCCCAGATTTTAACCTAAAAATTTTCCTCAAATGTTTATTCAGTGGAGATAAGTACAACCTCTAAAGATAGGCCTACACCCGTTTTGGCATTGTCTCCGGATCCCATGACAAATAATGCCTTCAGTACATCCTCCTCAACCCACACTGAAAGCAGAAGTGCTATGGGCTTTGCAAACGGTTTGCCGACATCACTCCTATACGTCCAATGATGACATTCACACCGTCTCCAGGGTGATGTTCCCTGACTCGCAGGGTCACTTGTGGTAAAGATAAAACCGCTTTTCTTGCGCGATTTGGACTCGCTCCATATATTAAAAGGGAGCTTCGTTGTCATGTTTGACGTAAGTATGAACAGGACCATCAAAAGAAAACAACTGGATGTGCATGTCAGGTATTGGGTGAATTATGAGAATGGCTCTCGAGTGCAGTCCTGGTTCTGGGATCACAGTACATGAGCCACTCCACCGCTGAAGACTTACTGGAGAAGTTTAAGGTAAGCCATTCAATAACATTTAAACTCATTAACGAACCCATGATTTTTAAATATCCATGGTTTATCTTTACATGTGTTTAAATGGGAGAACCATATTTATTGGTAAGCATATTTTAAAGATTTTATTGCTGCTTCATGGCTTTTGCTGCAAAAAAAATAGTTCATTGAGGAAATAGAATGTTTAAGTGTTGTGTAGCAACATGTACAGCTGTTGTACAGGCAAAAACTCTGGCTCAGTCCAAAGGAGGTGGATATAGGAATGGCTGTCATCAAGGTGGGACTTCTGTGAATTCACTGGTATCTTTACATACAAATGTATCAAACAATTGTGAAGTAAAAAATATGTGAATAACATGGAGTTTGAGCTGGTTTGATATGTACAGCTGAGGTAGTGTTAACCTTGGGCTGAGTGTGCAGAAAGATTCTGGAAATTTGACAAACCATCTTTTTGTCAGAGACAGTCAGGAGCCAAAGGCAGTGGAAGTGACCTTGGTGTCCTTCAGATTAAAAAAAATTGCCAGATTGTGCTCTCAAAAATGTGCAAAAAGGCCTTGGATAAATGCCCTCTGAAGTACTCGATTGTACATGAGATGACGTGCTTGGACCCAAACAAAATGCACACCAGCCAGATAACTGTCATGCCCGGCTCGTCCGCTCCTCGTGTGTGCCACGCCCCCTAATTACCCACGTGTGATTTCCTGATCCTGCCCAGTCGTGTCTTGTTTCCTGCTGCCTTGTTCTGTGTATTTAAGTCCTGGTCTCCCCAGTTTGCTTTGTCTGTCATTAATGTCTGATGTTCGTAAGCGTGAGCTGTTTCCCGGTCCCTGTCCTCGTATTAAACTCCCGTTTGCCCCGTATTCCTGCTTCCTGCTTGCCTGCTTGCCCGCACGATCGCCGCTTCACCCGTACCCGATCGTGACAGAATGACAGACCACAAAAGGAAAGGCCCCCGGAGAAGGAGGAGAGGACCGGAGGAGACGATCCGCCTGGGAGCCTGTTCGCTCTCCCGGCTATGGATCACTTCGGAGGAGAATGAGAGGGAAGTACCCGCTCTACCTCCAGCCCGGAAGCTGACCACACACTACCCCGATCCCGTGTGGAAGTACTGGCTCTCCAGTGAGGATGAGGACGAGGAGCCCTTCCTCTACCCTTACCCGGAGCCGATCCTTTCACCGCCTGTTTTTCAGGACATCGCACCACCTCTCGCCGCCGCTGGGCGCCGGAGAAGGAGGAGGAGACCGGCGATTGCCTGTCCCGAGGAGCTCCCTCCGTTAACGCCCACGGACACACAGCTCTCTCCCCCTGCAGTAACCACCCCGGAGGCGCTGCCCGCGCCTCACTTAGGGAAGCCGGTGAACTGCGCCTCCCAGTTCTTTGCCCTCCAGGGGTTGTTCTGGAGGATCTGGGGGGAACTGGTCCCTCCAGTAAGTCCGGAGGTAGCGGGGCTAGCGGAGCGACTCCAGAGGAGCTTTGCAGCATTTACTCCCGCTTCCGACCCCGAGGAGCTGGTGAGTATGGCAGAGGACGTGCGGCAGCTCTTACTGCTCCAGAGGGCTGCAGTCCCCGCTCCCGTGCAGCCGCCATTGCCGGCGGACCCCGCTCCCGTGCAGCCGCCATTGCCGGCGGACCCCGCTCCCGTGCAGCCGCCATTACCGGCGGACCCCGCTCCCGTGCAGCCGCCATTGCCGGCGGACCCCGCTCCCGTGCAGCCGCCATTGCCGGCGGACCCCGCTCCCGTGCAGCCGCCGCCGCCTGCGCAGCCGCCTTCGCTGCCCCCACTGCAGCCACCTGCAGCTCCAGGGCAGGCGCCCCCACTGCAGCCACCTGCAGCTTCAGGGCAGGCGCCCCCACTGCAGCCACCTGCAGCTCCAGGGCAGGCGCCCCCACTGCAGCCACCTGCAGCTCCAGGGCAGGCGCCCCCACTGCAGCCACCTGCAGCTCCAGGGCAGGCGCCCCCACTGCAGCCAGCTCCTGTTCCTGACCGCGTTCCTGTTCCTGACCGCGTTCCAGTTCCTGACCGCGCTCCAGTTCCTGCAGAGGCGCCCCCTCTGCAGCCGCCTGCTGCAGCTCCCGGGCAGGCGCCCCCTCTACAGCCGCCTGCTGCAGCTCCCGGGCAGGCGCCCCCTCTGCAGCCGCCTGCTGCAGCTCCCGGGCAGGCGCCCCCTCTGCAGCCGCCTGCTGCAGCTCCCGGGCAGGCGCCCCCTCTGCAGCCAGCTCCTGTTCCTGACCGCGCTCCAGTTCCTGACCGCGCTCCAGTTCCTGCAGAGGCGCCCCCTCTGCAGCCGCCTGCTGCAGCTCCCGGGCCGGCGCCCCCACTGCAGCCACCTCCAGTTCCTGACCGTGCTGCAGCTCCCGGGCAGGCGCCCCCACTGCAGCCACCTCCAGTTCCTGACCGCGCTCCAGTTCCTGACCGCGCTCCAGTTCCTGACCGCGCTCCAGTTCCTGACCGCGCTCCAGTTCCTGACCGCGCTCCAGTTCCTGCAGAGGCGCCCCCTCTGCAGCCGCCTGCTGCAGCTCCAGGGCAGGCGCCCCCTCTGCAGCCGCCTGCTGCAGCTCCAGGGCAGGCGCCCCCACTGCAGCCGCCTGCTGCAGCTCCAGGGCAGGCGCCCCCTGACCGCGCTCCAAGTCCTGACCGCGCTCCAGCGGCTCCCGGGCCAGCTGACCGCGCTCCAGTCCCTGACCGCGCTCCAGTCCCTGACCGCGCTCCAGAGGCGCCCCCTCCGCCTGCAGCAGCTCCAGCTCCTGTCCCTTCTCCTCCAGTGACTTTGTCTCTCTCACCCCGGCGAATTCGACCCCGACCTGGGGTCTGTGTCCCGTAAAGGGAGGGGACACAGACGCAGGGCTGGGGTCCCGCCCGCCCTGCCCCCTGGCTCGCCCTGCCTCGCCTGCGCTGGGGCTCGGTTGGCGCCTGCGGGTCCCTCTCCGGTGCCTCGTCGCCCTGCCTCGCTCCCCTCTCCGGGTCCTGGTCGGTCGCCTGCGGGGCCCCTACCTCCGGCCCTCCCCCGGACATCGCCGCCTGCTGCGGCTCCCCCCTCCTCCGTGCCTTCGCCCTGGCCCCTTCCAGCTCCCTCGTCCCCTTCCCTGGTGCTCCCTCCTGCTCCCTCCCTGGCCCCTCCGCGGGTCCCTCGCCCTGTCTCCTCTGCCCCTTCTCGGTCCCCTCCGGCTCCGGCCTCCCGGCCGCCTGCGGCCCCTCCGGCTGCCGCCCGTCGCCCGCTGGGGCTCCCACGGGCTCCCCTTTGTTCCCCCGCCTTCTCTCCCTTCTCTCCTGCCCTGGTCCCTCCTTTGTTTGCTCCTCCTCCTGTCTTTCCTCCTTTCTCCATTCCTGGTTTCCCGTCGTTCCCTCCCGTCACTCCCGCTCCTTGTGTTCCGCCTGTTCCCTCTGTTTCTCCCTTCCTGATCTGTCTGTCTGCCTTCCCATCCCTTTGTCAGCTCTTGTCGCACGTCTTGTCCCTGGCTTTGTTTTGTGCTTCGGTCCTGTTTCCCGTCGTGCGTTAATTCTGTTCTTGTTTTCCAGGTCCTGTTCTGCCTCGTCCCGTCCGTCGCCCCCTTCCTTGGCGCGCCCGGTGTAGCGCGCCTTTGGGGGGGGGTTCTGTCATGCCCGGCTCGTCCGCTCCTCGTGTGTGCCACGCCCCCTAATTACCCACGTGTGATTTCCTGATCCTGCCCAGTCGTGTCTTGTTTCCTGCTGCCTTGTTCTGTGTATTTAAGTCCTGGTCTCCCCAGTTTGCTTTGTCTGTCATTAATGTCTGATGTTCGTAAGCGTGAGCTGTTTCCCGGTCCCTGTCCTCGTATTAAACTCCCGTTTGCCCCGTATTCCTGCTTCCTGCTTGCCTGCTTGCCCGCACGATCGCCGCTTCACCCGTACCCGATCGTGACAATAACTGCCAGCAGAAAAGGAGAAATCTCATGCAGAAGTTTGCGCAGGAGAATCGGTTGGCAGGCAGGATATCTGCTGGTAAATCATAGGATAAGAATAGGATAGTTCAGAATATTATTTTTAAATTATGCTTTTCTTTTTTCACATCTAACTGAATCAGGGACGGATTACAAACCGGGTTAGCGGGGCCGCTGCCCAGGGGCCCTTGGGGTGCAGGGGGCCCGTGGGCCCCAAGCCCAAAACAATTTGCAACGCTTATCAGCAATGTATTTTCGTTTGTCTATTTTAGAGGGCCTACATTCTTTGATCCTCTGCCTACAAGGTCCCCTGACCCTATAGGGAGGGTGTTTGGCTGCCAAGGGCCCTTGACTTGTGGTGGTTGTGGTGGTGGTGCAGGTGGTGGTGGTGGGGGGGGGCCTCGCGAACGTTTTACCCAGGGGCCCACACAACCCATAATCCGTCCCTGAACTGAATAGTGTTAACACGTAGATTTTAGCAGTATTTAGAAGACCGACTCTTGGTGTTTGAAAAGAAGCATCAGCCCAGTTATATTTTCTTTGATGAGCCTAGAGATATCTCAAGATTAAATTAAAATGATTGCACATTTATGGTATCATAGGAAAATTGGGTTATAAATCACTTTCCTATTCTACATGTGATTCTGTGTATTGACATTGTTGATCTGCATCTAATCTACTGTAATTAATGTAATTACAGGTGATGCAATATCCCAGCAGTCTGATAATCACCTGCACAATGAGGCAAAAGGCTTGGATTTTATATCCTTCATTCCTTCAGCACCATCCAAAGTTGATGTCTTTTTACATCAAAAAGTTAGTGGGCCTTATCCTGACCTCTGGATGTTCTGCAAGAACTTGCTGCTGCTGTCCTATGGGCAAGCCGAAGTGGAACGAATAGAGGTGGAGACCTGCAACTTATCAGAGGAAACAGTTGTTGCACAGAGGCTTATATGCGACCATGTCAGAGTGTGTGGGGGAGCAACCAAAGCGCCTCTGACCAAAGGTGAAAGATGAGCGAAAAGCAAAAAAGAAAACTTGAGGAACTCAAGAGGAAGAGAGTCTCACTGGAAAGTGTATGTGAGAGTTTACAAAAGGATGCTGAGCACATGGCAGAGGAAGCAGAGAGTGCTGCTGGAACCAAAAGGGCAACATTACTTACCAAGTCCAATACTCTGAGCCGACGAGCGAAGGAGGAGAAAGAGCAGTTGGTGGTCTTAAATGCAGATACTGAAGAATAGGCTACTGAACTGTGACTCCTAACACATCAAGAGTGAATCGGTGGAAACAAAAATATTTAGGTTCTTTGCATTTTTGGAGTATTTTACTTTCTGTGCCTGTTTGTACATTGTTCACAGCCATAATACTTTATAATTACAAGGTAGTTTTATGTTAGAGCTCTTGCTCCAATAAATATGTGCCTTGTAATTAACTAAATTCTAGGCTATTCAGTTTTTTTTGCCCTCGTGATGGTCGTGGGTTGTGAAAAAAGCCTTCTTCTTAGGGGTACCGCTGGGGCCAGCCGGGCGTATGTCGTGGCTTCAGTGAGTACTTATGTTTGTCATGCTGCCTGTGTACTTTATAGCGGCACAACATATTTCTGCAAATTGCATGCGTCAAATTGTCTGTCTCTCTTAAAAAATATGAAGTGTCACCAAAATTTTAAACGGGGAATCAATCTCAATGAAAAATATTCGTCAAGTAACGTTCCTAAAATAATATAGACATACTAATAATTATATATTAATAAATCGGATGAACGATGCATCCCAAATTGTATCCGCTGCGCACTTCTTAATCAGGGCAATCGCATCGTGGAGGTTTCTGCAGACGCCCAAAAAGACTTACTTAAGAAAACTGTTGCATGATAATTTGTACCATTTTCAAGGGTGGGGGGCGTGCAGTAGATGCCCCCTTTATTTTTGTGCTTCTGCCGTTCAAACCGAGCAGCACTGAGTTTGTCATGGCACCTGACGCCAAATCTACTGCTTAGCTGCTACAGACAGAACTATCTTCAAATCACCACTAGGGGGTGTCAATGCTGCAGCTTCGTTCTATGGTTGATCTTTTTCAAAGACAGTTTTTTTTCTCTCTCTCCACATAATCAACTTAACTGATTAGCGTGCTTTCATAGTAATGGTTTTTAATCCGTGTTAATCTTCTGAACAATGACTAGTAAAGGTTCTATGAGGTTGTCCTACTTACTATGGATTTTAAGTTTTTTATCAAGGTGTTAAAACGTACCACAGTTGCCAGTCCTGTGTTTTATGTCTAGCAATTTGTACAGTTTCTTCAGTATAAACACATGCCATGATCTGTGAGAATCTCCTCCAGAACTCTGCATTTCCTCAAGATCTTTTTGTAATATTGCATCATGGCACTGCTCAGAACAACACAGATGGTGCATAACAACACAAGGGAGTACAAGACAACATGGTGCAGAAACAGTGCGATACAAAGCAGGACAAAACTGGATGATACGTGGTCAGTGGTGGATAAAGTGCAGTAACAGCTGTACAGTGCAGCTGCCGTGGAAATGACTGTTACAGGGGATGCAAAAGCTGCAGGTTTGAATTGTTTGGCGAATGAAGCTGTTCATGAATCTGCTAGTCAGTGTTTGTGGATGGTGGTCAGAGTCCTGGATTATAGACTGAACCTTGTTACTGTGGCAGTTAAAGTACAGCTGGTCAATGGAGGGCAGTTCAGTGCGAATGATGTTCTTAACAGACTTCGCAATGTACTGCCTTCCTGTCATGTGGCTCCACCATACCATAGTACTACTGTAAGAACTAGGGATGTAACGATACATTCAACTCACCATTTGATACGATTCACGATTCTGAGTTCAATTTTCTCATTTTTTGCAGAATGAGCTGCAGACAAATATATTCAAAAATATTCTTATATTTATCTTTCTGAACTGTTGACACTGTTGTGAACAGTGCAACTGAATTTGAATAAAATACTGTTGAAAAAAATCCCAAATCAAAATAAGTAAATAAAAAAAAATAAATCAAATAAATAAGCTAAGGTTTGCATGTGCAGCTTTTTAGCATGCTTTGCCCTTTTAATAATCTTCACTCAGCTCACGGTGGTGCCAGTGGACCTGTTTGTGTATGTTATCAGTCTATTACAATGTTTGCATGCAGTTTATGTCTTGTCTGTGCTTTTCTCGCTGTTTCCTCCTCGTTTGTGATTACCGGAAAGCTAATATGCTGCCACACCGCCAATTGAAGATCGGGCGGTGCGTCCATCCATCCATTTTCTGAAACCACTTAATCCCAACTGGGATCGCGGGGGAGACCGGAGCCTATCCCGGGAACAAGGGGCGCAGACAGGAACCAAGCCCAGGCAGTCACCTACACACCGCAGGTCGCACACACTCACACAACTACAGGGCCAATTTAGACTCACCAGTCAACCTATCCTGCATGCTTTTGGACCGTGGGAGGAACCTGGAGTCCCCGGCGAAAACGGGGAGAGCATGCGAACTCCACACAGAAAGGGCCCTGGACCGAAGCCAGCACTAACCACTGTGCCGTCCTCAGTTTCAAATTCATTCATCATCTCGCGTTCGCTCAAAACCAAAAACTGACGTACGATGTCGACGTGATACGCAGTGACATCTGACGTCAAACTCACATTGTGAAATCAAATGTAATATTACACCAGTTTTTCTGTTAAAGTACTGTGAAGTACTCCTACAATAGTGATTCATTTTCCACATCAGCCGGTTTAAATCTTCATGCATTTGCACCGATTTTTAACTGATTTGTGATTCATCATTACATGCCAGGGCCAGCAGCTCTGCATGGCTCGACCCTCATAAACATTCTCCACACATGCTGTTCAGGCAGTGGCCACAGAAATTCCCCCAGTGAACTTTATGCTTTCTGTCGGAGAGTATGCTGTGTTCTGGCCTTAAACCCTGCATACTACTTTGCAGACTTTGATCCTCTTAACAACAATTGGCATTTCTGGTGGCTGAATATCCATCCATCCGTCATCCAACTGCATGCTTAAAAGCTGTGAATAATAGTAATAATTCTTAAAATTGCAACTATCTAGAATTTCAGCCTAGTTACTCAGCTAAATTACTATTTAAACCTAGAATAATTTCTATAAGGGGCGGCATGGTGGTGCAGTGGTTAGCACTGTCGCCTCACACCTCTGGGACCCGGGTTCGTGTCTCCGCCTGGGTCACATGTGTGTGGAGTTTGCATGTTCTCCCCATGTCGTTGTGGGGTTTCCTCTGGGTACTCCGGTTTCCCCCCACAGTCCAAAAACATGCTGGGGCTAATTGGAGTTGCTGAATTGCCCGTAGGTGTGTGTGTGTGAGTGGATGGTGTGTGAGTGTGCCCTGCGATGGGCTGGCCCCCCATCCTGGGTTGTTCCCTGCCTCGTGCCCATTGATTCTGGGATAGGCTCCGGACCCCCCGCGACCCAATAGGATAAGCGGTTTGGAAAATGGATGGATGGATAATTTCTATATGTGTGATAGAATCAAAAAATATTTTGTTTTACATATAAATCTTCACAAGGTGTATTACACATGGTATTCCCCAGACACCGCCACCCCAACAGATGCTTTGTTTGTTAAGACAATAGCTCAGAAAGTGGTTGATCGATCTTTTGCAGCTTTTACCAAGGTTTGTACAAGCCAAAATTAAATTTTGAAACGGATCCCTGCCACACCCTGCCCTCCTGAACCTCCCGTTTCCTCCCTAGTGTGGTATAACGTGCCATGCCTGTTCCGCGTTTGTTTTACCTCTCCTTCCTGCCCTTGTGTTACTCATTTCAGGTGCCTCTAGTTTGCTCCCTGCTTAGCCTTGTATAAATGTGCTTCTCAGTCCTGCCTTTAATGTTGCTGCTGCTGTTTGCCTGTGTGTTCTTCCCTGCTTATGATTCCCCCGTGATCCAGTTGTGATCCAGTTGTCTTCATATCATGTATTCAACTCTACTGCCTCAGTCCAGTATTATCTCTGACCATCATCTTATTGCGTTCAATATTTCCCTTGCTCAAAATATTAGCCCCCCGACTCGCCAAACGTACAATCACGTCAAATACAGCAAGTAACTTTATCGATAACCTCCCTGAGCTATCGTTTTCAACCAAACTAATGTCGAATTCTGCTGAACTTGATAGCATTACGGATTATTTAGCATCTATGCTTAATTCCACTAGAGAAAATTGCTCAGTTAAAAATAAAAAAGGTTGTACGAGGTTTACTTTGGGCCTCCGCCGATGCCACCCATTGTCTTACCATGTGAGCGTCTCAGGGACTATGCCCGGTGCCTAGGAACATAGTGTGTACGCCCCTCAGAGGGTAGACCGGTACCTGTCATCAGCGTGTGCGAACTCCAGAGGTGTAGTTTTGGTATCCACCTAACTTAACTTGGGCAGTCAAGTTTGGGACCCGGATAAATAAATGGGATTTAACCCAGAGGCTGCAAGATAGTATTTACCACCATAGTCCTAATAAGGATAGAAGTCCAATCTGGAAAGTTTATGAAGAAGTTAGCAAATCAGACAGTCATAAAGTAATCGAAACAACATTTATTAAAAATACTACAATATACAATTATTGACATGTGGACACATACTTGTAAATACATTTGGACAAATACAATATTAAACAATCACATTCCTCAGCTGAGAGTGAACAAAGTTCTGTGGAAAGTATCTGACTACAGATAGACTTTCACCCAGTTCTCTGCGGGAGCTCTGATTACAGAGTGACTCCCCGACTACTTCTGAAGCCCTTCCTTAAGTATCCAGACCAGGTGATGGCATGTTTCTGAAGACTGACTAATTTCGGTCAATGGTTAATTTTAGGGGCATTGCTGACCTTGGTTCTCAAGTCCCCAGCCAATCAGATCACTTTAGGGGGTGGTTGTAATTCCCTTGTTCTACCATGAGAGAATCTCTCTCAGTTTGGTGGGTTGAGCCGAAGTTTCTGTATTTCTCTTAGGAAAAGCTATACTGCCTTAAATCTGAGAGTATAATACTCCTCGTCTCATGCCTATTCAAACGAGACCAAACATGCGTGTATTTGTCCCTAACATCTATGTGTGCTGAGTTATCCTGTTTATAGTGGAAAAGGTGTCTGTGTCTGGAGGCTGACAGCTGTTGTTGCTGTGGATTGATTGTGGAACTCTGGTCACTCCGGGGGTGAAAGGTCTTGCTTTTTCTGTGCTGCTCCAGTTATTCCTATCCAGTCTCTCAGGAGCCGGCAGGCATTTGCCTTCCTTAAAAGGGGTGGTTTGACGAGTTGAGTCCAGTCTTGCCTGGGCCAGCGGAGCTCTGAAATAGACTGATGCAGGCTGATCAGAGTTGGGGCCTGCAGGACCTATAAGTTTTATGTCCTTACAGAATGTAAGTGGCATCATACTAAACTAGTGGTGTTCGAACTAGCATGGAAAGAGGCTATGGGTAGCTACAAAAAGGCTCTTAGTGCCGCCAAATCATCTAGTATCTATCAGAACTAATTGAAATAAACAAAAATAATCCTAGATTCCTATTTACTATGGTGTCCAAGCTGACTAATAACCAGACCACTGGTTATTTTCCAGTGACGACTTTATGAAACTTTTTGACCAAAAATATGCTCAATTAAACAGAACATTTTGAATATTGAATATTGGTTAACCAGTCAGAACTGATGTACTTAATTTTATCTTCAAATTCATCTACTTGTATGCTAGACCCTGTTCCATCAAAATTATTCAGCGATGCTCCCAGCATTGATTGAACCGCTACTAGCAATAGTTAAACTAAAACATATAATCATATTACCCCAATTTTATCTTCACTGCACTGGCTGCCAGTTAGATTTCGTGTTGACTACAAAACACTGCTCTTAACCTATAAAGCTGTAAATGGTCTTGCACCGCAGTATGTGAGTGACCTCATTTGCGTTCCGAATCATACACTTAGATGACGAGATGGAGGTATTCTATCCGTACCCAGAATAAAGAACATTACCTTTGGGGGAAGAGCATTTGCTCATAAAGCACCACAGCTATGGAATAAACTTCCTATTAGTGTTCGGAACTCAGACACAATCTCTGCTTTTAAGTCAAGGCTTAAGATGTACCTCTTTCGCCAGTCTTTTGGATAGTTAAATCTTCTTTTCTAAGGTGAATGGGAAATCTGGAGGTTCATAGTTATTTGAGATTGAAGGGGAAAGGGGGGATTGGTGCTGTCGTCCTGCCACTCTCGCCGATCACTTAAGCTGTGGATGG
This sequence comes from Brienomyrus brachyistius, assembly GCF_023856365.1. Classification (NCBI taxonomy): domain Eukaryota; kingdom Metazoa; phylum Chordata; class Actinopteri; order Osteoglossiformes; family Mormyridae; genus Brienomyrus; species Brienomyrus brachyistius. The sequence continues at coordinate 115,882 of NW_026042527.1, read as the reverse complement.
GAGGTGGCTTGACGCCAAAACCTCTGTAAACCCTCATGCCTGTGCTTCCTTCCAGGTCACTCTTTTAGGCAGGCTGTCATAGTTGCTTTAGTCCTGCCGGTTAGGTGTAGGGCAATAACTCTTCTCCATCTTCTCTTTTTCGAGCTGATACCGAGCCGACTACACCGTGTGAACCCGCACCTGGACTCCTGGATATAACTACATGAAACCAACTGGGACTTTATAACTATATGAACTCTAATGAATGTCAATGTAAATGCAGTTTCATGCTCCTTGGTCGCCCAGAGGAGGATGGGGTCCCCTTCTGAGTCTAGGTTCCACTCAAGGTTTCTTCCTGCTAGAGGGAGTTTCCTTGCCACTGTCGCCTCAGGCTTGCTTGGTGGGGTTCTGGCCGGTTAAATGTAAAGTGCTTTGTGACAATGCATGTCGTTAAAAGCGCTATATAAATAAAATTGAATTGAATTGAAGTGCTTCCTCAGATTCATTTTTAAATGTTCTCCAGCTAATTTCCACTATGGCCACGAGTTCTAGTATTTTAAATTAATATTGAAATGGTCATTTGGCTGAACAGCATCCCGACCTGTTAGAATCTTATATACCTGGATCATGTCCCCCCATAGTCTCCTTTGCTTGAGGCTAAACAGATTCAGCTCAGCGAACCTCTCCTCATAAGACATTCCTCTAAGTGCAGGAATCATTCTAGTCATCCTACGTTGCACCTTTTCCAAGGCAGCAATGTCCTTCTGAAGGTATGGTGACCAAACCTGCACACAGTATTCTAGGTGGGATCTTACCAAGGAATTATATAATCGTAGCATCACTTCTCTTGACTTACATCTCTAGGTGTGTGGAGTTTAATCCAACATCCTTTTGCCTTTTTTTAATGCTTCCCCACACTGGCAAGAGTGGGACATGGAAGTATCAACATACACACCGAGATCTTTCTCGTAATCAGCTACCTTTATTTCAGTGGAACCCATAAAATATCTGTACTTTACTATATTTACTATATTTCTGCTCCCTGCATGGATTACCTTATATTTATCTATGTTAAATTTCATCTGCCACGTATGAGCCCAGTCGCTAATTAAATCCAGATCCTGTTGTAGCCTCTCTGGACATGAGACATGATCTAACATCAATCAGAAGATACCACACCAGCAGATAATGATTTCTGGAATAGTAAAGTTAAAGGTTGGCTAATAATACCCCTCATCTCTTTTAAAACTATAGATAAGATGCCATCAGGGCCTTGCGATTTATTTATTTTGAGCTTAGCTAGGCTTTGTACCACATCAGCCTCAGTTATACATATATTGGTCATAGACATCGTTGTATTTGTACTAAATGGTGGTAAGCTATTCTACTGTGAACAGCCATTGTAAAATAATCATTAAACTCATTTATATCAATTTCATTTTCAATTATAAGGCCCTTACTATCCTGCAAATGAGTGATTTTCAGCTTTTAGAGCTCTTTCGGAGTTAAAATATTGGAAGAAACTTTTAACGTCATCCTTATAACTGTTATTAACTAAACCTGTAGACTTAGATACTCCTGCTTTATTTTGAAATCATTAGTTAATTTCCATTTGTGGAAGAAAGCCCTTTTGCTCCTGACTTTATTCTTAATTTTCGTAGTAAACCACCTGTGACATCGCGTGCTGGACGAACAGGCAGGAAGCGAGGAATCAAGGATCCGGGAAACGGAGAGTCGGGAATGAGGGTTTATTGATGAAAACAGGTACCAACAGCGAGAGATTTCAATGACAGGACTGGGGAAACAGACTTGAATGTGGACTAAATACACAGGACTACTCAAACTGACAGAAAACAGCTGGTTACAATCGGGGCAGCACACATGGTTAATGAGGGGGCGTGGCACACACGAGGATCGTACAAGCAGGTCATGACACCAGCTTGGTTGCAGTTTCCTAGATTTAGTTTTTCTGGAAACGGGTATGAAGTTCTTTTGCACTTGCAACAATGTGCTTTTAAAAAATTCCCATGCCTCTTCCACAGTATTGCTATTTAACTCCATCCGATTTACAGTTTCTAGTTTCAGTCTCATACCATTGAATTACCCTTCCTAACATTGTATACTTTTGTTTTGGACTTGGTTGAAGACTCAGGCAGCAGGAGTTGCCCCAACGTTGGTATGTCCTTATCCATAAGGGGGAGTAAACGTTCTGGTTTCCCGACCTTATAGATGAAGGAGTTGGGGGATGTTGCCAGTGACCTGCCGGATTCCAGGCAGAACAGGCCTCGCTATGCCACAGCCCTTCAGAGACTGGGCCTTCCGTGCAGAACCTCTGCATCCAAATTAGACCAGTTGTTTAACAAAACCCTAAAATGGGGTTATTTTTGACATGGAACGGGACTTTGATTCAACAACCCATTACTTAGTTGCGGCAAGTACCCAATATCAAGTATAGCTGCAAAGAATCTGCCAGAGATTTTCAGAGAAGTTCCCCAGATGCATGGACTGGACTAAGGTGCGTCAGATTAAACAGGAGCCTGGTAAATTCTGTGAGCCCCACGCCAAGTGACTGATGGAAACATACTCCAGCTACAGTGAGATGGACCCTCCAGCGGACCGAGAGTGGGATTCCCTCTGGGAGCGACAACTCGTGCAGTTGCTGGTGGATGAGCTGCAAACAGACATCAAGAAGGACTTCCAACCTCACAATCATTTACCAAACCACTTCAGGTAACTTGTAAAGATGTAGGTATTGGAGTATTCACACATTCATTTGCAGTGTCCACCTCCTGTCCGGTAAATTTGGCAGGACAAAATTTGAATAACCTATAGGCCAGACTCATGAATGCGGCTGAACGAGTAAAGGTAGAACAGGTGGCCAATCCTGTTATACAGTCCTAGTAGATTGAGAACCACCTGATTGCAACTGTAGTTGGAATCAAGGGCTGAGCAGCATGGTGGCCTGGGGGACAATTATGAAAACACAGACCCACTGATATCCTTAAAACCCACAATCAAAAGAGGAGTCAGGATGGCCAGTGACATGTGCTGGCTAAATGGGGACAACAAAGAGAGAACAGAACAAGGCAGGGAGGGATTCTGACACAGGTGCCATGCTACTTTGTTTAAATATGCTGTAATGTTTTAGTGCAAGCCTTAGACAATGGAATCTCTGAATGACGCCGCAGTCTGGCTCTTTCTGAAGGTCCTATACTGTAACCGTCCTGAGAAGTTGTTTGCATGCACTTGCTGCCTTGACACTTGTTGATGTGCGTGTGCCCTGCTCGAGCAGTAAAGGGGAGATCACATGCAGAGCTGATTTTCTGTAGTTCCTTAGAATAAAAATAGAATATTCTCTTCAAATAGGAACACATGCTGCGTTTGATTATTTCACTCCAACTCGGACAAAAACGTCACGAAAAACATCACTTCCCATTAGAAACGCCTCTTTTATGACGTTAATGTCTGACAGAATCTTCTTGTCCGAGTTGCCCCTGTGACGTAATTTCAACATGGCGGCTTACACACTCAACATTAATTCTATTTTACAAATCCTTAAAAATGTTTATTTTGTTAAATTTATTATTATCCCATCCATCCATTTTCCAAACTGCTTATCCTACTGGGTCACGGGGGGTCCGGAGCCTATCCCGGAAGCAATGGGCACGAGGCTGGGAACAACCCAGGATGGGGGGCCAGCCCATCGCAGGGCACACTCACACACACCATGCACTCTCACATGCATTCCTACGGGCAATTTAGCAAGTCCAATTAGCCTCAGCATGTTTTTGGACTGTGGGGGGGAACCGGAGTACCCGGAGGAAACCCCACGACGACATGGGGAGAACATGCAAACTCCACACACATGTGACCCAGGCGGAGATTTGAACCTGGGTCCCAGAGGTGTGAGGCAACAGTGCTAACCAGTGCACGACCATACCGCCCATTTATTATTATTATTATTTATAATTATTAGTAATTATTAATGTAATTGCACGTGTTCGATTTAGAGAATACCATATTGTGACCGTAAACAGTATCCTAACATGCAATATCAGATTTTTACCAGACTTGTTAGTGTTTTTGGTTTGTTTGTAGTTTGTTTGCCTCTCGAAAAAAGAATATCGCTATGAATGTACTAAAATACTTTATAAAGCTTTTAATGTGGTTTGACTAGTTCCTGTTTCTTGTTTATTTGTCTGAAATAATAATCTTACTCCATAACTGCTAAAATATAAAGCAACAACACAGCAGCGTATTCATGGAGGCAGCCATGTTTGTTCCGAGTTGTGCTAGCTTGAACGGGAGATTGTTGGATGTGATGTCACCCAATTTGGAATTTCCAAGTTCCGAGAGAAAAACGAACGCACCACAAGACTCTGGCTGGAAATTTCTACAATAGAGCCATTTAGTTATTTCTAGAAAAATATTTAGAGCCAATGACCTGATGTCATTGTAACACAGGTCACTGTCCGTGGTGCTGAATTCTCTACTTGATGGGCTGGTGCTGAATGAATATGACAGCTGGCCAACATGTCTGTGTGCTTCCACTGACTGGCACCCAGACATATAATGACTTTTAACAATGAGGAGGGAAACGTCCAGACAGGAAATTAGTCAACAGTAATTAGTAATCACATATAGTTCGCATTTATCATGATGTAAAATTCAAAAACCTTTTTATATTATTAAGGGATAAATGTAATTGAGTTTTAATGTATCCTTTCCGCTCTTAAAATCGCAAATTATTTCTGACTATTAATCTGCACATTTTAATAATTTCATTAATATTACCTAATTGGTTTGTCTTTTTTATTAAATTTTAAAACTAGCTGTACAATTGTTGATGTTGTTGCTGTTCTGAATGTCATTGGCCTGTTGCCTTACGTCTGTCTAAACATGAGTGAGGGGATGGATGCACTATTCTATGGGGGCCTCTGTAGAGAATAAATGATCCTAATTTTATATTGAGAGAGATGGTTAATTCCTTTTTAATCCATACTGCGTTCAGAGCCCCTGTTCTGCCGTTGATCACTGCTGCATATCATCCCCAAACCAATGGCCTGGATGAGAAAACGAATGATGACATAAAATGGTAAGTCTGTTTTTGAGGTTGTTTTAGAACTGTGTGAGACAGGCTCTATTCTTTTAACATTACATCAGGAATTACTGATATTATTGACAATCAATCCCTTAATATACAGTATCTCACAAAAGTGAGTACACCCCACACATTTTTGTAAATATTTTATTATATCTTTTCAAGGGACAACGTTAAAGATATGAAACTCTGATAGAATGTAAAGTAATCAGTGTACAGCTTGTATAATGGTGTAAATTTGATGTCCCCTCAAAATAACTCAACACACAGCCATTAATGTCTGAACTGCTGGCAACAAAAGTGAGATTAAAAATGATTTGTGGCAAGATCGGATCATGTGTGTTGAAGAGTTTCTTATGACTGACAAGTAGTTATTTAAAAACATATCTTGAAACAGCAAATTACATTGTTCTTAATGCTTTTAGAAAATGACTCTTTATAATGATCTGTGAATAATAATAATTTGCTATGAATGTTTTTCCACTTCAGCTTTCCACAATTATTCTTCCCGATGAGAAAAGCTACGGCACGTTTTTTGATGAAAAAAATAAAGTAGTTGAGACAATAAGCAACAACAGCTGAAAACATCTCCTAGTCACAGGAAAAACAGAAGCAGGCATGTGGTAAACGAATACAAAAGAGGTACCAAAACACAGTTTATCATGTTGGAGATGAGGCGCTTCTGTTCAACATGAGGAAGCGGGGACGGAAAGGAGGAAGAACGGAACCGGATTTTACCGGACCTTATGTCATCCAGGCAATATGTGGCAAGCTGGTTACACTGTCTAATTCTGAAGGGGCAACTTTAAAGAACAAATACAATGTAAACCACATACAGAAGGAGCCAAACTGATGTCCCAAGTCAGGAATCACACAAGGTGCCAGAAGAGTATAAGACCAGTAAACCTCCCTCTAGCGCAGAGCTTCTGACAATCGAGAAGGATGCTGACAGTTGAAAAAAAACTCATGTCTGTGTGTTATGAAAGAATATCAATAAATGTTTCCGAAAGGGGATGACTCATTTGGTAATTATTTACGGCTTATGTTATGGCTGCCAATTTACAGTCTTTACTGAAGTCTGACTTCTTTTGAGTCACCTTTAATATAGATTGGACACTCTCTATGCAATGTGCAATACTTACATAGATGGTAAATGTTTACCTGCTTAGATGGATGATTAGGTAATTAGTGTAAGTGTGTGTGTGCGTTCAATCGCATGTATGTCCAAGGTCCATAGTAAATAATATACACTGATCAAGAGATGCCCGAAAGTGGATAAAAGAGGACATTAGTGGGTGTATCACTTAGTGTAACGCGTGCAGGAAAATGAGCAGGACTGCAAGCCATATAATGACCCTTGTCTAGCTCTTAATACAGTATGCATACAGTGATGTATCTACAATGGACAGCTACTATGAGCAGATAGCACAGTACAGGTGCTTATAAGATCTGTATGCTATTTCCATCCATCCATCATTGTCCAAACCGCTTATCCTACTGGGTCGTGGGGGGTCTGGAGCCTATCCCGGAAGCAATGGGCACGAGGCAGGGAACAACCCAGGATGGGGAGCCAGCCCATCACAGGGCACACTCACACACTATTCACTCATACATGCATACCTACGGGCAATTTAGTAACTCCAGTTAGCCTCAGCATATTCTCAGCATATTCTTGGACTGCGGGAGGAAACCCCACGACGACATGGGGAGAACATGCAAACTCCACACCCATGTGACCCAGGCAGAGACTCGAACCCGGGTCCCAGAGGTGTGAGGCAACAGTGCTAACCACTGCACCACCATGCCGCCCCCTGTATGCTATTTCATTCTATAAAAAGAACTTACTGTACTGTACAATAAAGTATTTCACCACTGCTTCTTCCTCAGCTCCACTGTTTGCTAGCACATGCATCTTTTGATTTCTTAGTGCAATCTGTGCTTTATTTTTTTTTTTGTGAAATGTAAGTGCAGTATCTGTTTATTAAGTGCTGTGGTTTAATATGTACATTATTATTTCAGTACTGTGTATACTGTCCTTAATGTCTTGCCTCTCTCGTATAACTTGAGATACGCCCAAATTGACTTGCAACAAGTGGTCCTGGTTCCAAATGCGGAAGGCGATGGATACCTGTATTTTATATGCTGGTAGTGTGCTGGGTGTCAGACATTGCAATGCACCTTGCTTTGATCTTGACCTGTTAGATCAGAGGGAGGTAATCTTATCCAGAAAGGGCCACTGTGTATGATGGTTTTCACTGCAACTCTCTTAACAGCGAACCTAACAGTTTATCCCAATACCTTGATCTTGCTAGCATATTTAAATGTGTACCTATTCAGGAATAGAGTGGTGAAGGCATTCAGAGGAGGACTGATGATTATCAGAGGGAACAAAGGGGCTGGGTACTTGTCAGTATCCAGTAGAACCACCAGGACTCCTACACTGAATGGTTCTGGATGTGGCACAGACGTTAATCCCTCTGTATTAGGGGATCCGTCTCCAGTTTGTACTCTTCTAGTTAATAGGTAGATTATCAGGCAGTTTTTCACCCTAGTCCAGTACTCATTGACAGCCTAATACACCGTGTTTCAGTTTGTCTTGATAGTCAATACATGTCACAGGATGTACATTACTCTGATGGGCAGGCCCTCTTACATATGATGGAAATTGCAATACCTACTTTTGGCCACGAGATGGCAGCAAGAAAATAGAAAAATTATTTTCCCACGGTCTACTAGCAGCTTTTAGATGTTAATTCTTCATAAAAATAATTTGACTTGATCCAATGTATTTTTAATACAAACAATTACCACACAAAGCTGCTAGTTTCCTCCGGTTTCCCCCCACAGTCCAAAACATGCTGAGGCTAATTGGAGTAGCTAAATTGCCCGTAGGTGTGCATGTGTGAGTGAATGGTGTGTGAGTGTGAGCTGTGATGGGCTGGCCCCCCATCCTGGGTTCTTCCCTGCCTCGTGCCCATTGATTCCGGGATAGACTCCGGACCCCCTGTGACCCAGTAGGATAAGCGGTTTGGACAATGGATGGATGGAAATAGCATACAGATTAAGCACCTGTACTGTGCTATCTGCTTATAGTAGCTGTCCATTGTAGATACATCACTGTATGCATACTGTATTAAGAGCTAGATAAGGACAGTGGGTCATTATATGGCTTGCAGTCCTGCTCATTTTCCTGCACCCGTTACACTAAGTGATACACCCACTAATGTCCTCTTTCATCCACTTTCAGCATCTCTTGATCAGTGTATATTACTTACTATGGACCTTGGACATACATGCGATTGGACACACACACACACACACACACTTACACTAATTACCTAATCAACCATCTGTGCAAGCAAGTAAACATGTACCATCTATATAAGTATTGTACATAGCATAGAGAGTGTCCAATCTATATTAAAGGTGACTCGAAAGAAGTCAGACTTTAGTAAAGACTGTAAATTTCTCAGCCATAACATAAGCCGTAAATAATTACCAAATGAGTCATCCCCTTTCGGAAACATTTATTGATATTCTTTCATAACACACAGACATGAGTTTTTTTTCAACTGTCAGCATCCGATCCAAACGGGATTCCCATTTCCTTTCTGTGGGATCCAACAGAACACGGGCTGACCATCAGTCAACATGTCTTCAACCGTGCAGGACAGGACCCAGTCCAGGGCCAAACCTCACGGTGCTGGTGTTAATAAAAAAAATGTAAGGAACATGCAGCTGCAGCTCACACACAAACACAGTCCACAGCATCCAGAAAAAGGTCAGGCCTTTTTCTTCTTTAGCTGACTCCGCCCAGACCTCGCCCCCTTTCTGGGCGCCTCGCACTATGCCTTTGAACTGGCCCTGCAGCTTGGCCCGTTTCCTGTTTCCCAATGCAAGTCATAAGATTCACCCGTAAATGATATTTTGAATCGGAACGATATTTATTACTATTGTTTAGATTAAATATATAACGGTTTAATGATTGAATATAACTTGATATTGTTGTTTGTGTTGTTTAGTTTGAGGTTCTAGTTTCTGTCTTTATCCGCTTTCGTTTCAGTAGGCAGCTGGTTCATCCCAGGCTCAGGGTCTCTCTGCTCTTCATCAAACCCACACCCCCCAGTTTGGGAGCACCCTCTCCCTCTCCTCCCCCCACGGCTGTGACTGTTACTCCTCCTTGAGGAGTAACTGCTCCGCCCCCTATCCCAGCCCCTATACCCACAGGAGTGCATCACCCAGTGAGCCGCCGCCCTGCCTGTCCCCTCACACAAGCACACACTGAAATCATGGTCCTAAGCTCTCTGTGTGGGTCACCACGATAGTACAGCACACCGACGATTACCCTCTGACTGAATCAGAATCAGCTTTATTTGGCCAAGTATGTTCACACATATTGGGAATAGTTAGACATTTAATCAAAATAATTAAGACAAGACATAAACATACAGTTCTGTTGATATGCGACGCATATAACCTCTGCATTCACAGCACTGCTTCAGTTATCGAAGAGCAAATTTCGAAAACTCACTCAGTCCGATAACCTAAAGTAATAAGTCATAATCCTCTTCATACGTTGCAGTAATGGGAATGAAATCTCACTCAGTGTTTATGTAATGGAGCAATGGAATTTCGTGAAATTTCCAAAAGTCCACAGAAATATTTAGAAAAACATTCCTGCAGACTGAGTTTTTGATATTTGCTTTTCAATTAACACAATTTTCTTCAGTCTGAGGTTTAACAGAATTCAGCCTTATGCTGTTTCAAAAAAAACTACACAGAACAAAAACAGAATGGACTTTACATCTGTCTGAAAGGAAAGTTGACACAGGCTGCAGCAGTGAACAAATCAATCAATGTATTAAAGTTAGGCATTAAGTAACTGGAGGCAGTATATACATAACATGATAACATGCCTTTTCTGTATTGACCATATTAAGGACGCTGTAACACCTGCCCACCACATACCTGCTTCATTTATTGTTTTATACTTGCAGCTGCTTATTCAGACAGCTCGTCTACCTGTCTGTCCATGTTGCCCTCCCATGACAACTGGTCCAGCCTACAGGTGCCGTCCCATCCGGCATGTTACCCATGAGTCATAGCGGCACCTCCGGGAGCAGCTCCAGGTGAGCCCGTGCCTCCCCTCCCCCACCTGTCCCCATGCTGAGTCTCGGGCCCCCGTCTTCCCTCTTGTTCTCGCCTATACCCACATCCTGGCCTGTGTCTGCATCGTCTCACCTCGTTAACAGGACTTTCGCCTTCTTCTGTCCTGATCCATTCAGGCCCATCATTCTGGGACATGCTTTGATTTATTTCGCCATAGTTACTCTTTGTTTTCCTTTGTACTTTGCACTCTACAAGTAAAATGAATAAAAAATAGGCATTATTTTGATATTGTTTTAGTACAGTGACACTAGTATATTTGTTGTTGTTTCCAGGCAACACTGCATGCTGATTTAACGTCTTTCCTTAATCTCCACCCCATTGCTCACACACAGCCAGTATCCCAGTTTGTGGTCAATGAGCTCCTCCTCACTCACCCCAGTCTCCTAGTCCAGTGGAATGTCCAACAGCTGTGGCTCTCAGTTCCCTGCGTGTCATGCCCGGCTCGTCCGCTCCTCCTGTGTGCCACGCCCCTGATTACCCACGTGTTTTCTCCCGATTTGTACCCAGCTGTATCTAGTTAATTTGCTCAGTCCTGTGTATTTCAGTCCGTGTCTTACCTGAGTCCAGTGTCTGTCATTGATGTTTGTATGCGTGAGATGTTTCCCCGTCCGCGCTTCCTAATTAAACTCCCGTTTTTGCCTGTCCGCTTGCTCCTTGCACGCCTTGCCCGCACGATCGCCTGCCTGCTTGTACCCGATCGTGACACTGCGCAGCTCTACAACTCATTACCCAGGGCTCTCGCACCCGCCACAGTGCCCCTCTCCCCGCTGTATGACAGCACTGCCCCATCGGAAGTTCATGAAGCCTCACAGTACGAAGCCTCTCCCCACGCGCGCTTAGCCACCACCGGGACTCCCATCACTCCTCCTTCCTGTAGGGCGGCGCACTTCCATTATTATTACAGTTTATACTGTCACTCTGTTGCTTTTCCTGGTGCTGGACTTTTGACAGATAAATACATTATTTGTTGCATTCAGTGACAAAAGATTGGTCTGTTTAACACCCTCAGTCTCCACCCTATGAGCCCCTTGTTGGCGGCAGAATCAGGAAGATGTCGGAGAAAGCAGAGGTAAAGTGAATAGTCACCTCGACAATAATGTGAAAACCGCTAATGGTGATCATGCCTGTGTGGGTGAAATGGATCACCACAGTATAAGCGGATGATGATTATAGACGATTTTTCCCTTTTTCTTTATGTCTGTTTACCATCTAATAGGCATTTTTTTTTCTTTGGGATGCGTCTAGGTCAGATACGACCAAAATATTTTTCTCATTTCAGAAGTGAAAAAAAATATTGCTCTCAGATTCTGTTCAGTTGTAGTTTTTTAAAATAACCTTGATTTGTGTTTGTTTAAAATGCCATTACCTGTTGCTTACTGGGCCGCTGAAAATGTCTGGCCCAGCTAAATTTCTTGGTTTAAAAATCTGGCCCAACTACTTTCCAGACCTGGACTAGCCCTACTGAATCATACACTAATGTTATTCTGTTATGTGGGCTGTTGTGATAGGGAGATTTGCTGGATGCTGCACGACGGGTGGTGTCCCTGCTGCAGAATCCCTGTCCTGAAGCAGCACCTAGAGACAGTGAGGGTTGTTGTTATCACCTTAATATTGTATATACGCAATCTGTTATTTCTTAACTAATATAATTGTAAGGTATTCTTCTAATATATTGTGCACAGCCAACAAAAAAGAGAAAAATGCAAAACCAAAGGAAGGCTTTCTTTTCTCTTAAAAGTCTTTTTTCTAAACCAACTGAGAGTCAGTTAGAGGGGTGTTCATTATCAGTATTGTTGCTGGCATTTCTGAAATGTGCCAATTTTAGTCAAGTGGCTACTTTTCAAATGCAGTCCCTGGCCAAGATGAAGAAAGTTCATGAAGACTACATGATAATATTAAGCACTGACATAACAAACAACATTTTTTACATGCAAAATATACAGGAAATATACCTGCAACAGGCTAGGATAGACAAATAACCAAATACACTTGCAAGCCTGACCACTTTAGACCCCAGATTAGAAAATTGGTGAATGAGCATATATTTTTTCCAAGTTTTGTTTTGCTTTCAAGTTCTCACAAATAAAAAAAAAAAAAGATTTTCCCACTATAGCCAGATCCAGTTTTCTGTGGGGGGCGGGGGGGGGGGTGACAATTTGTAGTAATAACTATTTCCTGCTGAAAACCACTGGTAAACTATCCACATGTCTCCTGAATATCTGTGAGTCCCGAGACCTCCATGACAGATAGATATAAGTTGCTAGTGTTGATCGGCAGGAAATCTTCTCCAAAGCCCCACCACCACCTCACACCAATCCACCCAGGGTTTACTCCAAATAAATTTGCTGGTAATACAAACCGGATCAACTTGTGGTTTGTGTCCACGTGTACTAGAGACAAAGGCCTGGTACATTCTGCGTACAACACAGCCAAGACTTGACAACCTTTATATGATGCGCATGGAATCAACCCTATGCATGGAGGCTGCAACTCTTCTCCACCGAACCCTGTAGCCCATTGACTGCAGCCTGCATTGACTATCCTGTAGCCTGCATTTGGTAGATCATTCTTGACAGAAGAAACCAAATTGTCAAGTTCCCTAACACAGAGCTCATACTCTTTTTATTCTTCTTAAGATTGTTCTTCTTGAAACACCCATCAGTGTGGCTATGCAAGGCACAGGAAGTTGAGTATGGAGCATTTCTTTCAAACATTGTTCTTCAATCAAAATCTTGGGTCGTCTATTGGTGGCAGCGACTTCCTGTGTGACACATGGGGCTGGACGTTCCAGATGTGCCCTCACAAGGTCAAAGAGCTCTTGCAAAGCCAGGGTGATAGCAGGAGGTACTTCAATGTGATTAGACAGGGCCTGCAGAAGATACAGCTCCTGATGACAAAGGAACTCCAGGTAATCCAAATTTAGTGGAGTCGCGCTGAATCCTATTTCTATTTTATGCAGAAGACTTTCGAGAAGGTGGTATCTGAGCTGTTCACAGAACAAATTATAGTTAATGAGGTGTCAAGATCTTGTCTCTGATCCACACACTAGGCCTACCATTCAAAAGTTTTAATTATGAAAATGAATGTTTTTGTTTTGTGAGGTGCTTGTTCATGTATGATGATGTAGTTGGCTGCTCTGTTTGACCGTGGTAAACCTTTTCACAAACAATATAAGTGAAGAAGTATGACATTAGATCTAAGGACCAGAGTATAATAAAGTTAAATAAAATCCATCAAAAACACTTACTCAGTGGAGATTCCAATGTAGTAGGCAGACAACTTTATGGCTTTAATAATGAGTGTATTTAGCAGCTACAAGGACAAAAGATATTATAAACCTCTCCATTTTAATGCTAATTTAATAAACATTAACAGATAGCACTTAAGGTGGTTTCGCCTATAGTCTGCTAACACTAACCCGAGAACTAATATCTGAGGAGCGTTCTTCCCAGGATTTGAATTTATTAAATTGGTTTTGTGATGTTGTATTAAGAAATTTTATTCACAATGCAATTTACCGTACATTGGCCCATTCTTTTATATACGGTAAGACGAAGCGGGAAATTCGAGCGAGCGAGTGCTGTGCAGACGCGAGCGCGTAGAGGGGATGGGTTTTCAGCACTCGAGCACACGCACGCGCGTGGTTCGACTTTTGGCCCTAATTTAACGGCGAGCGAGTGAGTGAGTGCTGTGCAATCGCGAGCGCGTAGAGAGCATGGATTTTCTGTTTTTATGCGCACGACTTTTGGCACTAATTTAACGCCATAGAAATGTGTGTTTAAAAGGGGAGGAGATCGGGTTGCAGCGCTGGTGTGAGCGGTTTCTCCGGGCAGTTCGCTCGAGGCTAACGTGGCTTTGGGAACGTGGTGCACCCGTCACCCATGCCAGGGAAGAAATCAAAACCGAAATGCTAGGAATATGGACTTCATCTTACGTCAAGCGTTTTCCCCTCCATTGACGCCCATAAAGAAAAGGCTTAAAGTCCATATTCCTAGCATTTCGGTTTTGATTTCTTGTCAGGTAAGTCTTTATGGCCAGATACATTCGCGAGAAATTTGGTGATTTGTGGTGACTGTTTTAATACATTAAGTTGCGTTACGCATTTTCACATTAAGCGTTTTAGAATGTCCCGTGGCAGGTATCCCCTTCTATTGCCCTAGGGAGGGTTGTAACCCTCGTCTGTATATTAATAAAGAATAATCCTTCTATTCCTGTCTCATGTATCTGGACCTCCCCAGCAATTTAACGAAATTTGGTGGCAGCGGTTACAAGTGAACCCGTTTAAGTTTAGCGCTCATACTTCCGTCCATATGTTTAAGACCCACCTTGGCTGACTTAGCTGACATGTCCTGATTTCATAATCTTCAAATTTGTAATCTTTTCTCCTTCATCTAACTCCATGTTTTTAACTTCTTGTCATTTTCTTGCCGTTTGACTCATAGAAAATTATCAGACTTAAATGACACGTCAGCCTGTGCAGACAGCGATTTCAATGTTTTAATAAATTGGCCAGCAGGTGGGGGCAGTGCTCAATTTCATTAATGCCATTCAGAAAACTTTCAGGCTTTATGTCTTAATGAACAGCCTAGAAAAGGACAAAGCATTATATTACTGATGCATACAGCAGATCCCCAACTCAGGCTGTGTTGCATATTCTTAACAGTGCTACAGTATGTTCACACAGCCAGTACAAACAAACTTGCAAGATCTAGACCAGGGGTCACCAACCTTTTTAAAACGGAGAGCTACTTCACGGGTACTGAGCCATACGAAGTTTGATATCAGTTTTAAACGCCCTCCTAAACATGTCTAAACTTCATGCATGATAAACATGTTTTAAATGCTTTTTTATATTCAATTTCAAATCTATATAAATGCAAATGTGATAGATTAGAAACAGGACAAAATAAAATTTTAGATGATGTTCGCTGGTGAGTTGTGCTATTTTATAGAACAGGTCCACGGGCAACTCATGTGGTCATTGGGGGCATCCTTGGGGCACCATGTTGGTGACCCCTTATCTAGACCTACCACATCAGGTAGGAAGGTGCCTATTTCTACCAACTATTCAGACCATCAGACCCAAACCATACATTCAGTCATGCACAGGCACTCCACCAGAGGGCTCTACATTCTGTCCTACATCTGCTCACCTGTTAGACCCACACTCAGTCTCCATCCTGATTTCTACCTACTACTCGGACTATCTCACCAAAACCAGTCCTGTGGCCTGTTCTATGAAGCGGGGTTACTGGCTTATTGGGGAAACTTGTCGGATTTCTTGATCGGGACCTTCAACTGCTCTGCCATAGAGAGCATCCTAACATGCTGCCTTACGGTCTGGTATGCGGGCTGCTGGTGGCCTCCTACCGCTCTGCCATAGAGAGCATCCTAACATACGGCCTTACGGTGTGGTATTCGGGCTGCTGGTGGCCTCTATGACTTTTTTTGTAGACAGTCCATCTGTGTGGTGCTGTTTGCACGAATTGTTTTGGGAAATGCACTTACAGTTTTGCAGATGTTAAGGGTGATTCCAGAAATGCATCAAAGCAACTGAGGAACTGCAATGTCACTGTACAGTTACTTATAATGGGCGCCAATGTAATGTGTAGAGTGGCAAATAAACTGATTCACCATTTACTCTCATGTACATCACTTAAAATGCTTGTTTTAAATGCAAATGTGTGAATGTAAATCTAAGCAGTAAAGCTACAATTTACATTCTGTTTGCATGGTGGAAAGAACATTTAATCTGCCTTTTAAGTGTGATTAGAAGATCTAATGCCTGTGTGCTTGTAATAAGATGGTCGCTGGTTCAAACCCAGCCACAGCACATCTCTGCGTCCTTGAGCGAGGCCCTTAACCCCCAGCTCACTGGGCATCACTATGGGTGGCTGCCCTTCGCAGACAACTTACTCTGTTTACTCTAAAAAAAAGAGAGCAAGTTGAGAGAGAAGTTAAGACAATTTCTCCACAGGGACCAATAAAGTATCAATTATTATTACTGTATGAGAGACTGTCTAATATCAGATAGATAACAGACTCATACTGTGCTGAGCTTGTCTGAGAGAGATGATTAGCAAATGCTCTCCCACAGTATCTCAGCACTCTGTACAAAGAACTTTATATGCTCAGTATCTGCTCCTGTTTATCTAATTGTTCTCATTTTAACTGGATGTTAAGGAGTAAATTAATAAACGTCATGTAAGTGCACATTAAAATGCTTTTTCACTGTTACTTAAGTTCCCATGTGAACAGCCAATCAGATCAGCCTGATGTGTGTCTCTCTGTTTCCTCTCTGTTTCCTGCCCTTTCATCCCGACCACGACCATGATCTCTCACTTAGCAGCAGAGCAGTTTATTCTAAACAGTGGAAGCACAAAAATGTTCAGACTCTTTGGTCTTCTCATTTTCATTAGTAAGGCCCTATAATATAAATTATTTTGGGATTTTAATATTTTCATTTATCTGTATGATGTGATCAGTGGAATTTGGCCATTTAATCTGCATCATAGTTAATAGTTATTTAGATTACTATTATATGTCTTATTTGATTATGATTTTTTTTGTTTTTCTGTTTTTGCAGACACTGCACTGACTACAGATGTTGTTCAGCCCAGTCACCTGATGAGGGTTCAGCTTGGAGACAGTGTGACCCTGACATGCTTCTGTCAAGGAGAAACAACTTTTGTTACTTTGTTTAAGCAAGCTGTTGGTCGGAAGCCCCAGCCCATGGCGAAAGCACTTCTCTACGTACCTGGTGAATTTTACAAGGAATATAAAAGCATAAAACGTTACTCCTTACTGAATGCAGAGGGGAGTTTTAACCTCACTATTTCTAACGTGGAGCCGTCAGATTCTGCAGTGTATTATTGTGCTGCTGTGTTTCTTCATGAGGTCACCTTCGGGAATGGAACCTTTGTCATAATCACAGGTAAATGAGATTCCAACTATTTTCATATTTGCTTTATTATAATGTCAGTAAGATTATTCCCTGCAAAATAATTTTGACAGTTTAGTTGTTTGTCAATATAAAATTAGCAAAGATACCTTATTGTCTGCTTTGTTCCATAAATGTTTTTCTAAACATCAAACAAAAATCATTCATTATTATTATTATTATTATTATTATACAATTTGTTGCATTTTGCTTGCTGTCAGCCAAAAGCCTAACCTTCTCTTTATACAGATGTTAATGTTACACATTGCAGCCTCTTTAAAACAAATAACATAAAAAAATGTTTGAGTTGTTATATACAGTATAGGACTGTGCAAAAATCTTAAGCAACAAAAGAAAATTATTTTTGACGTTATTTATCTGAGCAGTCAGTGTGTATTCACTCTGAAAAAAAAAATGCATGATTTAACATATGAACTAGGGATGTGCACCATTCAGAACTGATTTGAGAATGAAATTCTCAAATACGTATCCTAAAATTCAGGATTTTGAATACATATATGAACTTGAATTTCAGTTCATTTTGTTAATCTGAATTACATTTGAATTGTGGTTGAAAACAGGTTGTGGCATTGAAATTTATATTTGAATTTAAAGAAGAAGAACGAAAAAGGGTTTGGATTCAAATTCAAGTTCATATACGTACTGTAGGTGTAGCTTTTAACTAAAATATGAACTTTAATTTAAATATGAATTATACATAAACACATTAACATTGTTATACATCATTGTTATAAAAATGTCGTTTTGTAAAGAATGAAATAATGCAACATTTGAAGTGTCACCTAAAATAATAATTTTACTGTCATTTTGTGCACCATGGTGGATCTGCTCATAGGAAGAGCTGAGTGTCTCTCCTTAAAAGTCAGTGTTGGCTGCAGTGACGGCAGTTTCTAACCTAAGAAACGTCCCTGTTGGGGAAAGCGCCCGGCGTTTCCACCCCAACTCCACATTTATGAGACACACACAGGTTACAGTTTTACTTGCAAGGGTACCCACACTCTCTGCAATGCAAACTACAGCAGAATGTGTTACAAAGGGTGGTTCCCCTTGTCTTCTTTATTTATAGTCAATGGGGGGCGCAAGAGAGGGAAGTGAGATTCTTATCTAAGTAGGCAGCTGTTAACCACCTACTTAGAGTACAATAGCTAAGAGTATGTGGCTAGAAGATAAGAAATAACGTATACATATATATTTACACTCATTGCTGATCATACAGAAATGATTAACAACTGTTTCTTCAACCTAACAGTCCCTCCTGTTTATCATGACAGTATGATCAGAAGCATCAACATTGTACAAGTTGCAAAAGCACTTTAGGTACAACCTTCATTTAGACCACATTGTCATTATCCTGGAAAACATTTAATTCCGGTTCTTCAGGTCCGAGCCCTGCACGGGTGCTTTCGGCTCGGCCGTCATTATGAATTATATGTCTTCTTCATCGCCATCGCTGGAAACAGGCTCTGTCTCTATAGTTTGGGTAAGGGAGAGAAACATTGTACTGCGTGTCCGAAAAGCAGCGTTAAGAGCTTGATTAATAAACATTTTCAAACATGGTATAACAGTAATAAAACAACAGAAAAATAAAATGAAAAACAAAAGAAAATATAAGTGAAACATTACTTTGATATCCTATACCTGCAGAAGATATTCATAGCTCTGCCATACACCGTAGGTCCTTCACTATGAGTGAGCATTACTGAACAAACATAGCAATTTGTCACATTTTTCGCTGTTACAGTATCATGTACATATCGGTACCAGTAGTTTTGCATAAATAGATGTGAGTGGTCAGCGGGCAACGGGCGTAGATGGAAGTCATCATGGGTCCATCGCCGTAGGTGCTGTAATGGAGCTGGTGAGAGCCAGGACAACCATACAAGTCCTACAACAAGAATGACCCCTAGAGTCACTTTACCACATCCCCACCCTATCAGGGCCATCCTAAATAGAGTGCAGCTCAGTTGTTTTCTTCACCGGGTTGAGACAACAGCACCCTATTGGTTACTGTGCCTTTGTAGCGGACTTCCACTGCTACTCTGTTGCTGAGGCCTCTGATAAGGGCTTGATGGGTTTACAGTGACTTTTGTGTATCCAGGAAGGTCGTTCTGCGATCTTTACTGCTGTTGGTGTTGTAAGGAGGACTTGATAAGGACCGTCCCACCGAGGTGTGCTCCAATCTTTCCGCAACAGGACCTTGACCAGGACCCAATCTCCCGGCTGCAAGTTATCCTGTTGAGTAGAAACAGAATTTACCGGCAGACTACTGGGGCTATGTTTTTGTTGTGATGTTAGTAGTTTACGCATCCAATCGGCCAGCGTATTTTCTCGGTCTGCTTTTTCTATGTCATTCATTTCAGTTGCTAGGGGAAATGGTCTACCATACACTATTTCAAAAGGTGTTAATCCTGCAGGAGTGGGAGTTATTCTCATCCATAATTTTACTAGAGACAAACATTCTGGCCACGGCCTTTTTGTCTCTTCCACTGTCTTTCTTAGCCTTGTTTTAATAGTGCCGTTGGTCCTTTCCACTAAGCCTGCGCTCTGAGGGTGATACGCACAATGATTCTTAAGCGTAAAACCTAATGCTTGTGAGCAAAGGGACATAGTCTGATTTACAAAATGAGTCCCATTGTCTGATCTTATAATATGAGGTATGCCATAGGTAGGGAAATAATGGCTTACCAAACATTTTGCAACGGTCATTGCATCACAATGCTTTACAGGGTATATTTCTACCCACTTAGAAAAGGTGTCTATAATAACTAGACAGTATTTCTTTCCTTGTGACCAAGATAATTCAATAAAATCCATATGTACAACTTGAAACGGATACTCAGCTGTGGGGAACTGGCCACGTTTTGGTCTGATGTTTCCTTGTGCATTGTGTTTACAACAAATTAAGCATGTCCTACAAAATTGTTTTGCATAATCAGAAAAATTTATAGCATAGAAATATTGTTGTATGATATGTACCATCCCTCCTGTTGAGACATGAGTATTTCCATGGCTCACCAAAGCAGCTGTTTTGTATAAATTTTTTGGTAGGATGGGCTTGTCATTCATATAGTAAACTTTCTCTCGTTGTATTGCTCCTCTTTTGATCCAACTTTGTACTTCTATTTTAGGAGCATGAATCTGTGCATCACATAGCACATCGCTATCTATAAAAAGAATGTCTGCCACTGATAAGGTAGGTTGTTTCAGTGCCGCTTCTTTGGCGGTTTTATCTGCAAAACTATTTCCTGCGGTTTCTGCAGAGTCATCAGTCTGGTGTGCTTTGCATTTGCACAGTGCAAAGTGAGTCGGTAAATGCACAACGTCTAATAATCTAAGTAGCAAATTTGTATGAGTAAGAGATGTGCCCTGTGATGTTCTAAAACCTCTATTTTTCCAGACTCTTGCATGGTGATGGACAGCTGCAAACACATATTGACTATCAGTGTAGATAGTAAGTGACTTGTTCTTGAACAGTTCACATGCCCTGATCACAGCATAGAGTTCAGCCGCTTGTGCTGAACAAGTAGAAGGGAGTGCATTGGCTTCTAACACTTCAGTAGATGTAACTACAGCATACCCAACTTTATTTTTTCCCATATCATTTTTTGATGCTGAGCCATCTACATAAACAACTTCTGATCCTGGTATAAAAGTTTGCAGAATATCTGCTCTTGGTTTTGTTTGTTCTTCTATTGTTGCTTTGCAAGAATGTGGCTCCCCATCCTCTGCGGTGGGGAGGAGCGTGCTAGGGTTCAATAGGCCACACCGCTGAAGTTCAATGTTAGGTTGTGAGAGCAAAAGTGACACTAAGGTAAGATGTCTTGTATGTGTTAAGAATGGAAGCGGTGTCTGCAACAAGATTAGAGACACAGAATGAGGAACTTTAAGTATGAGGGGGTGACAAAGTACCAATTCTGCTGATACCTTTACTGCTTCTGCAGCAGCTGCACATGCCTGTAAACACTGTGGAAAGCCAGCTGCTACTGCATCTAATCGTTTTGAATAGAATGCTAACGGTCTCTCTTTTGCTCCGAATGGCTGTGTTAATACTGCTTTCATATAACCTTGATTAGCATCTACACATAGGGTGAATGGTTGTTGATAATCTGGTAGAGCAAGGGTCACATTGGTTTGCAACATTCTTTTTAAATTTGTAAAAGCATTTTCTCCGTCCTCAGTCCATTGTATTTTGTCCTTTAGAGTCATCTCCTTCCCGTATATTAAATTTTGCAAAGGTTGAACTAGAAAAGCATAATCTGGTAACCATTCTCTACAATAATTGCAGAGCCCTAAAAAGGACATCATCTGTTGTTTAGTCTGTGGTTTAGGTGCTTCCTGTATAGCTTGTTTCCTTATCTCTAGCAGCGAGCGACCTTTTTGTGAAAGGTTATGCCCTAAATAGACAACTGTCTTTTTGCAATACTGCAACTTCTGTTTAGAAGCTTTATGTCCAGTATTGTATAAATGCTGAAGCACAGTTAGGGTAGTTTCTTTGCAATGTTGTTCTGAATCTGCTGCTATTAAGATATCATCCACGTATAGTAATACCTGACTATGTGATGGTATTTCACAGGTACTCATAGAGTATCTAAGGGCCATGGTATATACATGTGGACTTTCAGAAAATCCCTGAGGGAGTCTAGTATATGTATATTTTTTCCCTTTATAGGTAAATCCAAATAAATGTTGAGAATCAGGGTGCAATGGTACTGAGAAAAATGCATTACTAAGATCCACTACTGAGAAGTAGCTTTTATCAGGAGTCAATGAGTTGAGCAATAAGTGTGGGTTAGGCACGTCTGGTGCTGCATGTTGCACTATGTTATTAACCGGTCTTAAATCCTGCACCATGCGCCATTTCCCTGTATGTCCCTTCTGGACTGGAAAGATAGGAGTGTTGCAAGTGGCTTCAGGAGCCTCTCGCAATATTCCTGATGCTAACATGTCTTGCACTACAGGGGCTATACCTTTTTCTGCTTCAGGTTTTAATGGGTATTGCCTAACTACCGGACGGTGTTCTGATTTCACAATTACTTTGTAAGGTGGAAACCCCTTTACCAGCCCTACATCAGTGGGGGAGGACGACCACAACCCTTCTGGGAGGCGATCTAGATCTGGACATGATCCCTCCTCCAGGGTTGAAAAAATTTGTCAGGTTGGGTCCTTTAAGTGTGTGGTGGGAGTGGTTTGAACTCTCCATCCCAAAGGAAACCGCCACACATTGTGTTTCTCATCATAGCTCCAACAGGAGCCAGATACGGGTTGGTAGTCATTGTAACTGTGCATAGAATCTCGTAAGAACATCTCTACATCTCTCCACTGCATCTGGGGTGGTTTTGAAAGAGATACGTGTGGTGTTCTCTCTCTAAATACAGCCTGTTGCTTGTTAGATAAAATGACTGAGGCTGCTGAAAACCCAGTGGTGGGGTTAACATACATATGTTGTAAGGTAATACAAGTGTCTTGGAGGGCATGAAACGTTTTGTCATAGACATAATCTGGTCCAAGGGTGTCTTTGTACCACATAGTGACGTGTAAGGCATCGTCAGGCATGAACTGGGCCTGTCTAGGGGACTGCTTTTCTCTAGTTTTCCGCAATAATTCTCGTGTCTGTGCAGTTCCCCCTAGGTCCAGAGACCAGTAATATTGTGGTGTTGTGGTTCCTTGCACAACATAAGCTTCTTCATTTACGATTGCTTTCATGCCAGTGGCTGTGGCAACCACGCTAATGCCCATTTGTACCATAAGGTCTCGGCCTAACAAGTTAACAGGACAAGAAGGGCTTATTAACACCTGTGCTTGACATTCAAGTCCAGTTTCCTTATCTTTTACTGCAACTGGGTTTGTTAACTGATGTCTGTCTGTCTGACCTCCTGCCGTTTTTATATTTATGACTGATGAAGAATATGTGACTCCGGGAGGACTGGAGGTTAGGACAGTCCTACATGCTCCAGTGTCACACAGACATTCATATACTTTGCCGTTTATGACTAACTTCCGACTTGGCAAGGTTTCCCACTGCCTTTCTGCTAATAACTGACACACTGCTTGTAAATCTATTTCCTTATCTAAAAGGTCTTGTAAAGTGACCTCCGTTTCCTTTCTTAAAATCACCTCTGTTTTGCCTCGGATGGTGTCGGTAACAGGGGCCTCCGAGGGGGGTCATTGATCATTGTTTTCAATGGAGTTTGGGTTATATGGTTGTTTCCCTACTCTACAATTCCTAGCTAAGTGTCCAGGTTTCCTGCATGTCCAGCAAATGTTATCTTGCTGAGACGAATTCCTGTAATTGTTTCTGAAAACACCTCTCCCCCTTCCTCGGCCTCTTGACCTTCCTCTGAATCCTCCCCTCCCCGGAGGATTCATTTGCACTAGCGCTACTACTTCTGAGGCGCTGAATATTGTGTCTGTCTTTTCCTGTTTCTGCGCTTTCTGCGCGTGTTGAGCATATTATAGTGCTTGTTGGACTGAACCAGTATTCTGATGTACCCAATGTTTGTCAAGATATTTTCGCAATTCGGGCTTTAGGCCTGCGACAAAAGCTCGTTTTAGCTGTTGTTGGTACACTCCTACTGCCTCTTCATCAAATGGGATCCCTGAGTTTCCTCTAAATACAACTCTCATTCTATCCATAAAATCCTCAGGTTCCTCTCCATCTTTTTGTTTACATTGCGCTATTCGTCCATAGTCTGCGCGTCTTACGAAGGCTGTCTCTACCCTGTTTCGCAAGTCTCGTAATGCTTGTATGAGTTCCTGCGAGTCATGTGCTAAGACTTCATCATTATTACCATGTCCTGTGAAGTCTCCCGCTACACGTCCCCATTTATGGGTAAACAACTGTCTGAGACATCTATACATTTCCCTGCCGTTCAAATGAAAACTACTTTGTAATTCTAGGATGGCAGTCCAAAACTCGGGTACCCCTTCTTCAACCGGGGGTATTCCTTTTAAAGCCGCTGTTCTATCCTCAGCGGTCCAGGGTCTATATACTAACATAGTTTCGGGTCCTGCATTATTTGGGCCTCGATTTGGATTTGCCACTTCTACGAGTGGACACACCAAATCATTCTCCCAGTCTTCCTGTTCTGTGTCATTTTTTGGATGCCAGCGTACTTTACTTGTCTCCAGATCCTTTAACGGATACAGAGAAGGGTTAGACCCTCGGGTCATCATTCGAGATGATTCCCCTCCTCCTATTTGTCGTCTATTTACAGCTGGAACTGGTGCAGGCGCAATCATTGGAATTTGTGGGGGCAGTAAGGGAACTGGAGCGGCAGAAGATTTTGTTGCCGTCTCCTCATCTAGTGTAATTAAAGTCGCCTGTAATTTTTTCTCCTTATTTCCCTTTTTTTGCTGTCTTTTATTATCTCTTAATTTACTCTGTTCTAACCATGCATCAGAAAAAACATATTCTTTTTTTCTGTCTTTACCTTCTTTCTTATTGGTAGTCTGTAACATCTCCAGTTTTAAGTTTCCCTGGAATTTTAATATATCTGGAGTGTGGAGTTTTCCTTCAAACCCATGTTTTTTTCCTCCATCTCTGACTACTTATTTGTCCTGATCCTGGCTTATATCCTTCCATAAACTTCTCATCTCCCTCTAGTTCCATTTGTTTACTTTGATTCTTCCCCATTGTTACCTTTTAATGGATACACTACAAAAAATAAAAAATCCTAAAAGCAAGTCTCTGGCATGAGACCTCAGGAGGACACTAACACGGCCTTCTACTGCTCCCTATTAGAGCAGCGGTGTTAGTTTTCAGGGATGAAACCCGTCCTTGATCCTTCAGTCACCAGTATGTTGTTGCTTTTAGGGTGGATCGTGTAGGTTAATCTAAAACCTATAAAAACACATCCACATACAACACTGTATATATTTCCAACAACGCCTACTTTCTCTCCCGGTTAATTTCGGCTAACCTCAACCACATGCATGTCTTGGCCACCTACTTATTTAGGTGCCGTATCTCTCACTTGGCCACCTACTCACTTAGGTGCCATATCTCTCACCTGTATAGTGTGCTCTCTGATCCGTCACCGAGGTCCTTCAGACATCACCAGACGTCGAGCGCAGTTCTAACCACCGGCCTGATGACGAATTCACATCACAGGTCTTTCTTGCACCCGACTTCGAGTGGCTGTCGACAGACTTCGGTGTCGCTTCTCTCGGCGTACTGGAGACGTCTTCGGGGTTCCTCGGATCCGGCTCGAAGGACCAAATTCTATGTTGGGGAAAGCGCCCGGCGTTTCCACCCCAACTCCACATTTATGAGACACACACAGGTTACAGTTTTACTTGCAAGGGTACCCACACTCTCTGCAATGCAAACTACAGCAGAATGTGTTACAAAGGGTGGTTCCCCTTGTCTTCTTTATTTATAGTCAATGGGGGGCGCAAGAGAGGGAAGTGAGATTCTTATCTAAGTAGGCAGCTGTTAACCACCTACTTAGAGTACAATAGCTAAGAGTATGTGGCTAGAAGATAAGAAATAACGTATACATATATATTTACACTCATTGCTGATCATACAGAAATGATTAACAACTGTTTCTTCAACCTAACAGTCCCAAACACTTTTCCTGCATCAAAAGTCAAACTAGTCCCTATTCCTGCCATGAAAGGTTCACATAATGTCACCGATACCTGAACCAACCATGTTTATCAGAGGATGCCAACCCTTTGGCTGCAGCTTTCTCTGCACACGCTGAGAGAGTCTTCAGTGTAGCAGGAAAAGATTTCAGGCCAGAAGATTGCAAATTAAATCATGAAACCTTTGAAGATATTATGCTGAATAAATGTAATAATAATGAAAAATTAGCAATGTGTATTGGAATAAAGCATAATTGTATTTGCCATGACGTTTTGCTTTTCGCTGTAGTGCTATGGTTGAACGGAAAAACTTACTTTTGTGTGCATAAGAAAATAAATAGGAGGAACTACGAAACCAAGTAATTCCTTTTACTATGTATACTTTTTCTTTAATGTTAAAAGATAGACAAACTAGTAATGGGCAAACAGCTCTTCGGCTCTTGAATTAAATTATGCAGGTACTACAGCAAAATGCTCAAAAATACCAAAACACATCAAGAGCTAAATATGCAAAAACAATAAATACCTTCCTGTGGAAAAGGGGCAACATAAACCAAATGTAAAGTCACGAAAATCATGAAAATATAAAGTACACTTTACACACTTCATTTCTTTGAATTGAAATTAATTATATTCATCTACCTTCATACATTAATACAAGACATTATATGATTATAATGTTTGTTATTATCATATAATTTTTATTTAGGTATTATGTAGGTGCAGTTAATGTATAGTGTTACCTGATATATACTAATAAGCAGTAATACAATAAAAAGAGAGAAGAATGTCAGCTGTTCTCCAAGAAGTTACTGATTTCTTGGATGGCTAGAAGAACATCGATTCAGTTCCCAAAAATCTGTAAGAACAATTTTTGAGGATCTGTATTTTCCATTGTTATTCTCAAAGGGCTGTCATCATGACTATTTTGCTTTTCAGGTAAAGACTCCAACAGCAGGACTGTGGTACAGCAGCCTGTGTCTGACACATTGCAGCCAGGAGACTCTGTGAGCCTGCAGTGTACGATAGAGACTGGGAGCTGTGCAGGAGAACACAGTGTTTACTGGTTCAGACATGGATCAGGAGAATCCCTTCCTGGAGTCATTTACAGCCCTGGAAACAGCAGTGATGAGTGTGAGAAGAGCCCTGAGGCTGGATCTCCTACACGGAGCTGCGTCTACAGCCTCCCCAAGGGGAACCTCAGCCTCTCCGATGCTGGGACTTACTACTGCGCTGTGGCCATGTGTGGGGAGATGCTGTTTGGGAACGGCACATAGCTGGATATAGATGGTAACACCCAGTGTGGGGAGATGCTGTTTGGGAACGGCACACAGCTGGATATAGATGGTAGCACCCAGTGTGGAGAGTATATCTGCTTCAAAGTTTTATTTAGCTTATTCTGCTATTAAGACATTTATTTCTTTTTTTAATGTAATGAATTTTCTAATTTAAGTGCTTAAATTAAATTACACAGATGTTAATTTAATAATTATCCATCCATCCATCCATTTTCCAAACCGCTTATCCTATTGGGTCGCGGGGGGTCCGGAGCCTAATTTAATAATTATTTCAAATATTAATATCCATCCATCCATCCATTTTCCAAACCGCTTATCCTATTGGGTCGCGGGGGGTCCGGAGCCTAATTTAATAATTATTTCAAATATTAATATAAATTGTTAAAATGCAAAATACTAGAAGTTCATGTTAAAAATGGACTATTTACAAAACAACTGCTGTAATGTGTTATCGATTTGATCTTTAACTAATGTAATGTAAGCAAATGGGAAATGTGTCTCTATATCATTATGCTGAAATCTATCTCTTTGTTACAGGCTTTCAGAAGCTGCTGGATCCTCTTCACTCTGGCTTGCTGATAGTTTTATCTTGCAGCATTATTCTGAACGTTGCTCTCATTTGTATAAGATGTAAACTGACCTGTACACACTGTGCAGGTACGCTGCCCGGCTTTATGCACTCAGAAGGACAAAATGTAGATTTTAACAAATTATAGAAATATAAAATTGTTTTATGATAGATAACATTTTCATATTAAAACCACTCTTGCAGGTAATACAGTTTTAAAATCCATTATTAAATCTCACCTTATTTATATAAACCTTTTTGTACTGTAAGATTTACATTTTTGTATTATATCTTTCATATTTTGCAAAATCTATTGAAATATACATGTTGCAATAAGTTGCATATCAATAACTTTTATTACCAAGATCTCCTTTATAGCAATTTTATTATATATGATATATGAGAACAAATGACACGTATCCAAACATGCACACTTAAATTGACAGAAGTCATTTTTACTTTCATTTTTGAGACAAAAAGGATGTTGATTGCTTGAAAATTCGGAATGTTATCTGACCACGGTATGATACCGTGCGAAATTAAATAATATATTGATGTGTTATATATTTTAAACAGATGAAAAGAACAGTGATATATCAAAAGTGGAATGGTCACGCAAGCAAGTATGTAATAAATATTTCAAATTACAAATCGTCAGTAAAACAAATGAACCTCAGACTGATTTCCATCCTGGGATCAGCATTTTAAGTGCTATTTGTGAAAATAGGTAATAGCAAACCGATTTGATCCATCCAATTCTGCCATCTTTGTCTCCACAGTGCCATGACGAGGACACACTGAATTACGCTGCCCTGAACCTTAAGAAGCCAAAACCCAGGAGACAGAAGAAAGACGGGAATAATGACACTCTGTATTCTGACCTCCGCTACAGAGATTATGAATAAAGATGCTTCTCATTCATGTCAGTCACACAGAGTGTTCAGGGTGTAGCTTTAATAATGTTCAGAGGAGGGCAGGGGAGCCAGTGCTTCTGAGACTGAATCACGGGATTTTACGGAGCACCGGTGCTGAGTTTGGTGTCAGTGTGTTTGGGGCGCATTTTTACTGGAAGTGCAAATGTTCAAGCCAGACTGGGGGCTGAGGGAGGGGGAGAGGGGAGCCACAGAGATTATTTCTTCATGGCATGGGGGGGAATAAGCGGCTTTAATGTTGTGGAAAGGCTGAGTTGCTGCAATCAGTTCTTTGATGTCACACATGCTTACTTGTCTCCCTTGTGTACCATGCTGAATGGTTTGGGGCAAACGCACAGGGACTGATCGATTATATTAAACAGATGAAAGAAACTGAATGAAAATTTCAAGTGTTCTTAAATTACGTTTTTCATTTAATTGTGTGTTCTGGATGTATTTTTGAGTATATACATGTACCTGTATATGTACCTGTATATATACCTGTGTCGTTAATAACGATGTGGATAATTAAGAAAGAGGAGTTTTGTTTCTTGCTCCCTGTCTTGTTACTTGGCTCACAAACATACACACACATAGACACACACACAAACATACACAGACACACAAACACACACACACATAGACACACACACACACAAACACACATGCACACATGCACACACACACACTGCTACGGCTCTGTAAGAACACTACCATGCTCTTTTGTGTGAGTGGGGTGGGGGGTGTTAAATAAGATGAAAATGACAATGGCTGTACTTTTGTTATGTCAGTTGTGTTTCTATAGTCATTGTATCATATTCCACAAGCTTTTTATTCTACAAGATGTACAAGCCAGTCAGTGTATTCAGTGGGGTGTTCAGGAGTCATTAGGTTCTGAAAAATGTCTTGCATTTAAAACATAATGTACTTTTGAATACTTAAGTATTTTTAGATGCAAATACTCCAGTACTTTAACTGAAGTAAAAAATTAACTGAAAAACTTTGAGTATTATTTGACGAGGAGTATCTATACTTAACTCAAGTAGTGAAGTTGTGTACTTTGTCCACCTCTGTCCAAAAGTGACATACAGCTGTAAGCTGTTTGGGTTTGTTTGTCTGCTGAGTGCTTCTCTGCAGTGCTGCAGATGTTTCCACTGGTTAGATGCAGCTCAGGAAGACTGACCCACTGACTGCACTGTGCTGGACTCACTTTGCAAAGAGTAAAAACCACACAGACAGAACAATATCTGCTTCTTGTAAGACCCTGTTTCCTCTCTACCTCACCCAGGTCACGCTTTCAAGTATTCAGCCTAAGTTATTTTATCCAAACAAGCCACCATTATTATTCATGCAGCTGGACATTTGACTGGAGCACATGATTGCTACATATCACTACTGTACATGGAACGGAATGTACAGTTTTCACAACAGAACTTTAGAAAAGCAAAATTCTCATCAGTCCACATCTCTAACCACCACACATCCTAGGGCTCCCATTTATAATGGTACATTTTTGTTTTATTCACATTCTTTTTCATCACACAGATAAACACCATCCATTAATCTTACAGCATGTATCCTGGTCAGGGTGATGGGGACGACACCACCTATATCGAGTGTGATTTAAGGCCAAGACCTTAAAAGGGAGAGTCAAGACTGAGGCTTGTTACAAGAGCAGTGGGGCACAAAACAACAAACAACATCATTATGAATGTAAAATAAATGGATGTATATATAAATATAGGGTAATAATAGAAACAAAAAATAAGAATATATTACATACAGAGGAATATTATAGGAATATTAAAATTAACTTATACACAATCCTTAACTTATACACAATCCTATTGCATGTAACATTATTGCTCATGTGCCAGATATTAGCCTCCCAAAGGAAGCTGCCACACAGGGCATAATGCACTGGCTCAATGCAACACTGCACATCAGTGAATAAGGAGGAACAATATTGCAGATCAGCAGCAGATAGAAACTGTATCAGAAGACAGTGAACAGGGGAAAAGTTCAATGAGCAGAGTGCAGATTATAAAGCCTGACTGCTGTGGGGCCCAATGACCTGCGGTACCGTTCTGTCACACGCCGGGTGTCTGAGTCTCTTACTGAAGGAGCTGCCCTTACGGGCCTCCATAGTCTGCTGGGGGGGTGAGAGGTGTCACATAAAATTGATGACAGCCTTGTTATCAGCCTGCTCTCATCCATCTACTCTACAGTGCCAAGGGACGCTCCTCCCTGATGATGAGAGGAGTCTAAGCATGTGGACATTTGGGATAATGTGAGTTCAGAACTGGATGGTCAGCTGTACGACTTCCAGTCTGTAGGCAGACTCATCACCTTCAGTTATGATGGCAAACACAGTAGTATCACCTGCAAAATTCAGGATCTTCACTGGAGCAGCAGTGATTTGTGTAGAAATTGAAGAGAAGAGGGAGAGCACAGAGCCTGGAGGAGCTCAGTGCTGAGGGTCAGCGTGTCTGATGTGTGCTGTAAGCATACAGATGTCCTGCATTTGTGGAACATTTTGTTTGTGCTGCTGTTTATATGTGTTGTTGACGCTGCAGTCAGTAATTTTCCACTAGCAGTCTCACCTCTGCATTTTACAGGAAGACTGACCGACTGAGAGCAGGGTGTTTGTGTCTCTCTTCTCAGTGAGCGAAAACCACACAACCATCAGGTCCTCAGCTCAGGCCCACTGCTTCACTAGAAAAACCACAAAGGGTATTTTTATCTAAAAGTGGGTGAGCAAGTGAGATGTTATTGACAGCATGAATTTGTCTACTAACATTTTAAATTCAAACCTAAAAAGCAGTATGTCCAGGATGTCAGTAATTACATTTAGTCAGTATGAACAATTTGGGTGCAATAATATAGAATAATGTAGAATTTTGCATAATTCAGTTAATACCAGTAAGATACCGATCATTAACACTATAAGGTCATGTTGCTGAATCTCATTGTTAAAGTTAAATGAATCTACGCATTTTTATACACACAAGACTGTGCTTAGTTCATCTTTCAGTCAAAATCACACAGTGAGGCAAATCTGACCATCTTAATTGTTTTTGCTTGTGTGGAATGGCATCCCATGCAGGCCTGTGCTCTGTGCTTCCTGGGACAGGTCCCACCCTCTCCAGACCCCGATGAGAATTAGTAGTCGCTGGATAAAAGATTGACAAAAGATAAAAATACAAAAGTCATTCTTGCTGTCTAACCTCTGATTACTGCATGACATTTCTGATTTCTGATAACTGATAAGTAGAAAATATGTTTAGTCTCTTGCTTGGTGGTAAGAAAAAAGGAGAACCACAAAGAGCACAGTCATTTTCAAGGTTATTTCTCACTGGTCAGTGTGAAAGGCTGCGTCATTAATATAACGCCGGGCTCAGCACAGTGACTGCACCTGCGCTGCACTGTAGAACACAAGCCAGGCTGCAGACCATCAGCCCTGAAAGTTAAAACAGGACTCGTATGTGTGTCATGTGGTGTTTAATAAAAATTTACAGGACAGAACATAGTGGATTCAGTTTCCTTTGCTCTTACACTCCCAGTCCAAAGTGTGGCCACGACTGCTGTCAATGCATCTGTCTCTTTTTTCACCTTAATTTTTCACCTGTGTTATTCACCTTAATATCAAAAGGCTCCAAAGCAGTACAGTAATGCAGAACAAATATTGTAACTAACAAGGAAGTGGGGAGGTAATGGACAGAAGTGTTGGTTTTTGGTAACTCCACTCCTCTGACCTCCACTGTAATTTTAGGTTCCTTGGAACAATATTGTAAACCAGTCATCACACACCTAGGGGTTAAAGTCGACACCAACCTTAAGTTTGACACTCAGATAAGGTTAGTTGTCAAGTCAAGCTTTTTACAATTGAGGCAGTTGGCCAAAATAAAGCCAATTCTTTCTAGGCAGCACTTTGAGACAGTAATCCACTCTTTTGTCACTACTAGTTTGGACCACTGTAACGCCCTCTATGTTGGGGTTAGAGGCTCCACTATTGTTCACCTCCAGAAGGTTCAAAATGCTGCCGCACATGGAAATATGAGCATGTCTCCCCCATTTTAGCCTCACTCCACTGGCTGCCCGTACATTTTAGGATTCATTTTAAAATTCTGTTATTTGCTTTTAAAGCCCTCAGTGGTCTTGCTCCATCTGACCTCTGTGAGCTGCTTCACCCTTACACCCCCACCCGCTCTCTCAGGTCAGCTGATCAGCTGTTCCTGACGGTTCCTAAGACTCAGCGTGAGCTTAGAGGGGATCGAGCCTTTGCAGTCGCAGCTCCTAAAATGTGGAATGACTTGCCTTTTCACATTAGAGAGGAATCCCCTCTGTCCGTTTTTAAATCTCTTCTAATCTCTTCTCCTTCACCTTTGACACATTGTGAGATGTTAATTTTAATAGTAAATCTTATTTTAATCTTAGCCTTTTCTTTATTAATTAATAGATTTTTTTAAATTTTTATTAATGGCCTTTTACTCACATTGAATGTTTTGGTTTTTATTAAATTTCTTTTACTTCGTTTTTAAGTGTGTGAATGTTTTTATTTATTCCTTTGTGCAGCACTTTGGTCCATAAGGTTGTTTAAAGTGCTTTTCAAATAAAGAGCTGGATTGGATTACATTGGAAGATGGCTCAACAAATCTCTTTCACAGAATGTAAAATTCGACAGAGGGCGCAAGGTGACATTCTGTCAGGGGCCCAGAATTTTTAGCTACACCTCTGTGTTACTGTGTTTTTTTTGTTCTAGCCATCAATAACTCTGGAGTTGCTATATCGCCACCTGGTGGTGAAAAGATCAGACAAAAATATGTACACATGTTACCAACAGTTTGAAATTGAAGTGCAGAGTTAACAGGTTTAATTAATCGTCCCCACGGATGCCAGTCATGAAATTTGAGAATTGCAAATTAAAACACAGGAAAAAATCAGGAACACTACAAGATAAAATATTTAGCAAACACTCAATGTGCATCCAGGGTGACAAGGGACAACTGGAGGATGATATGACAATCTGACAGTGACATTCACAGCACTTTATATGTTGCCAAAAACAGAAAAGGGGATTAAAATCAAGAATCAGAAATCATGTATGAGGGTGGGGCTGCTTGGTGGTGCAGTGATTAGCACTGTTACCTCCCACCACTGGGACTCAGGTTCGAGTCTCCGCCTGGGTCACATGTGTGGGGAGTTTGCATGTTCTCTCTTGCTAAATTGGCCGTAGGAGTGCATGTGTGTGTGAATGGTGTGTGAATGTGCCTTGCAATGAGCTGCCCCCCCGTCCTGGGTTGTTCCCTGCCTCGTGCACAGATCCTTCCAGGATAGGCTCTGGACCCCCCGCGACCCAGTAGCATAAGCGGTTTAGACAATGGATGGATGTATGAGGGTGAGTCACAATGACGACAGCTGCTCTGTTGACTTGGTCCCAGGAGTCGTCAGCGTTGGTCTGCCGGGGCCCCCGTCCTGTCTGTGGAAGCACCCGTCTTGTTGGCTGTTCTCTCTGCCTGGGCCCCCTCTCCTGCTGCCTCACGTTTGGGTTGAAGTGGCTCCCCAGTGCTTCTGTAAAGCTCTTTGTGTATCTTAGAAAAGGGCTGTATAAATGTAACATTCATTCATTTATTCAAGGTCCCAGCCAGAAGAGTGCAGTACTACACTGTCCCCCACAGCCTGAATCAGCTGGATGTTATAGGATTAAGACACTTCCTGCATTAGGCCATTTACCCTCAGTGTATTTCCATACCCTGACAGGATGGATGACAATACTATGGCCCTAATTTTCAATACACAGTTTTCACAGGAGTCTCACCCTCATCCACATTCTCTGCATTCCTTATCTCATGCTTCTTTGCCACCCGCATCTCCTCTGCCTGCTTTGTCTCATTTTCCCACAATTGAAACACCGTCCAATTTGTCTCTGTTTTAGTTCTACCACATTAGTCCCTGAGCAACCAGTCTGATCCCGTTCCTCTAATTTCAGATGCATCTGGCTTATCTGATTGGGACTGAAGCTGCTGTTACTAGGAAAACCACATTCGTCCCACTGGGGCAGGTCTGACACCGCGTCCTTCCCATATGTCTCCCATAATTGTTGTACAGAATTTCAGCTGGAGTTCTTTCCCAGAAGCAAGTAATTTCACTTTAGCACCTGTTCAGTAAAAGTCAAGTAGGTCTTTAATGTTATTTTTAACTTTACACAGTTGAGTATAGTACAGTTACAAAAGAAACTGTTTCCCTCGGACCAAGGTGCTACTTAAATTAACAGAAGACTAACACATACCAACCTAGCAACATACTGTATGGTGCATAATGAGCAAAAACTGTGCAAACATTGCAGGACAGTGCAAAAAGAGAGGACAACTGACACCAACGAGCACAAACAGCACAGTAAACCCAGTACTGAGAAGGCGCAGTTTGGTTGTCCAATGAGGTAGCAATAAAAATAAATAAAAGTAACTGTAAACATGGCGACAATAAGATAAAAAATAGTAGTTAAATAATAAAGTGTGTTAATGAGTGTATGTGTGTGTGGTATCAGATTAGTCCCTGAGAGTTCAGTAGTCTGACGGCATGGGGGATAAAGCTGTTTGAGTCTGGCTGTGAAGGCCCGAATGCTCCGGGACCTATTTCCAGAAGGCAGGAGGGTGAAACGATAATGTGAGGGGTGGGTGGGGTCATCCACAATGGTGGTGGCTTTGCGGATGCAGTGTGTGGTGTGAATATCTGTGATGGAGGGGAGAGATATGTTAGGGTTATCTTCTTCTGAAGATGCGCTGGAAACAAACCAGTCTCTGAACACAGAACAACACAGACAGCTGTGATGACGTTTTACTTGCTGCAAGGTGTAGGGAATCCACTTGCAGAGTCTCCGCAGTTTCAGCAAAATGATGGTTTATTGAACAGCAAAAATAATACAATGTAATACAGTGTAGAGACACACCGGGTACTGAAAGGCAGCTCAGATACAAATTGAAGACAGTTCTTCACCCCCCTTTATACCCAAAAAGGCCCTCCCCACCAAGGTGTTGTGTGTAGGTGTTGTGAGTGAATTTACATATAAAGAGTGACCCCCTGGAGTGTGAGGATCCTGAGACAGGGACGGGACAGGACAGGGTGGAGACTTTTATGATCATTGTAATTCAATTCTTATCACCTTATCTTATCCTTATCACCATAGTGGTGCCAACTGGAACCCCCATTCTCTCCCTGGCTTCCCCCATGATCATAAATTCCTAACATTGTCTGCATTCAAATGATCAACCAAGAACCTTGGGACATTTTTACCACTTTTCCTTACAAAGGGAAGCCCGGTCCTGACCTCGAGGTGTCAGCCTCTCAGTCGAACTCAGCCAACTTCGAAAGAGTAACTCCCCTCGCAGTGTCTTTTATTGAGGTACACAAACAGGATATGCAACTGACATTGAACATTGTTTGTCACCATATATGGGGTGGAAATATTCAAGCGACAGTTCTTGAGACGTGTTATTGCTCAATTAAGATCAAGCTGCGGCAGGGTGTTGTTTCTAAGCGTCTAGCAAAATGATGATAAAAAAAGTACATATTTCTCTAACACGATACTCCCAATGATTTTCTCACCTGTCATCACTATCTGTTGTAGGGACTTGTGATCTGAGGCGACACAGTTCTCAAAGCAGACCGTGATGCAGCTGCTCAGGGTGCTTTCAACAGTTCCCCAATAGAGTGTGAGAATGGGAGATGGGCTTTTCTGAGCTTCCGTGGAGAGTAGAGGTGCTGCTGTGCTTTCCTTACTATGGAGCTGATGTTGAAGGACCTGGTGAGATTCTCCGCCAGATGGACAACAAGGAATCTGGTACTCTCTACGATCTCCACAGATGAGCCATCGATGTGCAGCAGAGAGTGGTCACTCTGTGTTTTGTGTTCTTCTAACGTCAACAACCATCTCTTTGGTCAACATTCAGAGACAGGTTGTTGGCTCTGCAGCAGTCCGATAGTCATCACACTTCCTCTTTGTATGCTGAGTCACCGTTTTTATTGATGAGACCCACAACAGTCTTGTCATCTGCCTGATGTTGATGATGGAATTCGAAATGTGCATTGCTGCTCAGTTGTGAGTCATCGGAGTTAACAGCAGTGGGCTGAGCATAAAGTCCTGGGTTCCTGCTACAGCGTCTGAGCAGTTGCCTTCGTCGCCCATAGCTCCTGCGCAGCCCGAGCAGCCGCCTCCGCTGCCCCCTGCGGCCCCAGAGCCCGAGCAGCCGCCGCCTGCTTTGCCCGTAGCTCCTGAGCAGCCGCCTCCGCTGCCCCCTGCGGCCCCAGAGCCCACGCCCGAGGCGCTCCCTCCGCCTCAAATGACTGTGCCCCCTGGGGCTCTTGTTCCTGGCCCCACTCCTGTCCCTGACCCAGCTCCAGACTTTCCTGCCCTAGTCCCCGAGGAGGTCCCGGACAGTCTGACCACCGTGTGTGCCACGCCCCCTGATTATCCACGTGTGCTTCCCTGATCGTACCCAGCTGTGTCCGATTATTTTCAATCAGTCCTGTCTATTTGAGTTCATGTCTTACTAGAGTTCAGTGTCCGTCATTGAAGTCCGTCTGCGTGAGATGTTTCCTGCACCCCGTGTTCCTAATAAATCCCCGTATCCTGCCTGCCTTGCCTGTTTCCTGCCCGTCCGCCGCTCCCGTTAAATGGCGATTGTGACACAAGGCACACGCACATCAAGTACCAATGCAGCAAATACAGATGAACAATTTAGGAGGAATACTAGTCAAAGGAAGGAAGAAAAGCAGCCCACCCTATCTCATGGTCACGGACACAAACATCAGGGAGTGTTATGAAGAAGACATCACACTTAACACCATTGGTTTTATGCAGTGAATTACACCAGAGAGAGTTTTTACATTCTAGCTGTGTTACGTAACATTCCTCAGCCTTCAGGTTTTTTCCACACAATGCACGACATGCAGGGGTGCCAAACAAAACAGCGGAACTGCAGTGTAGCCAATTATTTGTTTCAGTAGTTTTAAGAAAACTAGAACATAAAATGTTTGTTTTACTTAGTCCACAAAAGAGTTTTTACCTATCTTAGTGTATTTTACATCACATACACTCTCGGTCCGTTGTGGAGTCCATCCCACTGTAGTTGGAGAATGCTGCCATCAGTCGCTTGGTGTAGCACTCGCAGGATTTACCAGGCTCCTGTTTAAACTGATGCATCATGCCCCAGTCCATGCGCAGGAGGACCAGTCTCTGAAGGGCTGTCGCATGGTGAGGCCTGTTCTGCCTGGGGTCCAGCAGGTCACTGGCAATGTCCTTCAACTCACAGTGGGCTTGCGTTCATAGTGGGGTACCGCAGGGTTCGATTTTAGGACCACTATTGTTCCTAATTTACATAAATGATATGGATACCAATATATACAGTAAACTGGTGAAATTTGCAGATGACACCAAGGTGGGTGGTGTAGCAGATACTGAATTAGTGGCTCAGCAGCTACAGCGGGATCTTGATTTAATTAGTGACTGGGCCGATACCTGGCAGATGAAATTTAACGTCGATAAATATAAGGTACTCCATCTAGGGAGCAGAAATATAAAGTACAGGTATTTCATGGGTGTCACTGAAATAAAGGTAGCTGATCATGAGAAAGACCTTGGTGTGTATGTTGATGCTTCCATGTCCCATTCTCGCCAGTGTGGGGAAGCAATAAAAAAGGCCAATAGGATGTTGGGGTATATCTCCAGGTGTGTGGAGTTTAAGTCAAGGGAGGTAATGCTAAGATTATACAATTCCTTGGTGAGACCTCACCTAGAATATTGTGTGCAGGTTTGGTCACCATATCTTAAAAAGGACATTGTGGCCTTAGAAAAGGTGCAGCGTAGGGCCACAAAAATGATTCCTGGTCTTAGAGGAATGTCATACGAGGAACGGTTACTTGAGCTAAATCTGTTCAGTCTCAAGCAAAGGAGATTGAGGGGGGACATGATCCAGGTATATAAGATTCTAACAGGTTTGGATGCTGTTCAACCAAATAGTTACTTCAGCATTAGTTTAAATACACGAACTCGTGGCCATAGGTGGAAATTAGCGGGAGAACATTTCAAGCTGGATTTAAGGAAGCACTTCTTTACGCAGCGTGTAGAGTA
Source organism: Brienomyrus brachyistius (assembly GCF_023856365.1). NCBI lineage: Eukaryota > Metazoa > Chordata > Actinopteri > Osteoglossiformes > Mormyridae > Brienomyrus > Brienomyrus brachyistius. The sequence goes on along the minus strand of NW_026042527.1, from coordinate 77,177 downwards.
TGGAATAGTCTTCCTGATAATGTAGTGCAAGCTGAATCCTTGGGTTCCTTTAAATCAGAGCTAGATAAGATTTTAACGACTCTGAGCTATTAGTTTAGTTCTCCCCAAGCGAGCTTGATGGGCCGAATGGCCTCGTCTCGTTTGTATAGTTCTTATGTTCTTATGTTCAACTCCTTCATCTACAGTGTCAGATGAGCAAACCTTATCTCCCCCTTGAGGATTTGGACATACCAACATAGGGGCAAGAATTTCTGCTACCTCGTCCTGCTGCCTGAGCGTTTCGCCACGGCACTTCTTCACCGAGAAGGAGGTAGAGTCGGGTGCTGAATGGTTATGATCCTCGTCTGCAGGGGGGAGAGGGGAAGGGGCAGGGGAACCACTGGCTACTCCTCCCTCGGTGGCATAAGGAGGAAGCTGCTGTTTGGGCAGCAATGCTTGGGCAGGAGCCACACAGTTTATTTCTGGGTATCTAATTAGCGGACACCATTAGGTCCCTTCAGGGGCTCCACAGACAAACTCATTGACAAAATAGAATTGTCACAGAAAAATTCTTTGTCACATGCTCAGTCGACATGGACTGTGTGCTATTTACATATTTTTGGCACAAACGAAATCTCATATGCATATCGATGTATCTTTGGCACAAGTGGACCTCCATCACTTTAAAGAGGGTAAACTCTGATCAGGAAATTTACGACGTCAGAATAAACGGATTTTTTAACAGAAGTAACTGACATGCCCTAATAAGGAAATGCATACAATCAGAATACAATATCTGTGGTTTTTAACAGTGGTAACAATCTGATAATGAAAGGAATCAGATCAACATTTCTATAGCATGTAACAGAGCTTGCTCCCCTCCAGAACTCATTGTTCCAGTAGTTATCTGAAATCATCTGCAGGAGCTATTCTTTTATTTGTATATTAAGCATAATTATTCATGAATATTATTGATTATGTTTATTTGTTTAATGTTTTTATTTATTCGTATTTATTGTTTATAATATAATGTTATATAGTATTGCAACACTTGAAACGAGAGGTACTTGCCTGCCTTAGTGATATTTACTATTGTCTAAGTGTATTCCCACCTGTAGGAGGCAGCAATGGTTGTTATTAAAGGTGCTGAGATTACGCGGCTCAGGGCTGAAGGTGCAAAGTGAAACAGTCATTGACCGTATTTGCCATGTGTGATGGTGTCTGCATATCGGCCCTTTTGCGCCAAACAAACCAGTTCAAAGTACTGTGTGTTAAAATATCATATGAATAAATCCTCTCAAGAACTAAACTCAATATCGTATCCTCATCATTCAACGCGTCTGACTTTTGCACCTCTTACCACAAGGCAGTGGATTACATGGGGAAATTACAAACAAGGAGAATTTAATCTGTTTTTCCTCTACATTGTCGTTATTCAGAATATTACAGACTATGAACAAAAACGGACAATGTAAGAAAATAAAAAAATGTGTATGACAGAAAGCTAGAGTATTTTTGCAATGGTGAGCACTAGCTGGTTTATGTACTAGCTCACACTCAAGAAACAGCATAAATGCTACTCATACACAGTTGGGGGGCAGGGGTCAGTCCTTGTGCCTGTAATGAGGTCACCAGTTGAAACTAACCCAGCCTCAGCACGTCTGTGGGTCCTTGAGCAAGGCCCTTAACCCCCAGCTCCCTGGGCGCCCCAACAGGTAGCTGCACTTCGCGGACAACTTACTCCACAAAGAGTAAGTTGAGGGAGACATAAAAAACACAATTTCCCCACGGGGATTAATAAAGTCCATCCATCTATGGAATATTATTTAGCACTATATAACGCAGAATATAAGAATTACGATTTTATAAAAAGTATGCCAAATATCCATGATATAATCATTACAATGTAAACATTATAATGTAATCAACACAATGGAACCAACTGAGTATGTATTTGCACCTTTTGTTAGTCTGAGTTTCTGTTAGCTACTTTGTTAGTCCTGAATCTATGAATATTCACATTTTTATCGCGTATATTTTATCACTATGTAAAAGGACAAATATATTATCAACCTTTTAGTGAGACAATGTGTAAACGGCTGAAACTACCAAGGTTTACTACTGAAGGAAGGGATTCACCTGAGTTCACCAAAAGTTCATGGCTGAGTATTTTTAAAAAACCAAGTGGAGCTGCTCGCGCCACTATTATGTTCAACCGAGAGGCCAAACGGTAAAAGAAATGACTGTCAAACTTATCACCTAGGGGTAAATATAAATCTATACAAATATCACCTGCATGCACATTACTTCTTTTACAATAACCAACTCCTGATCCATACTGTTAGTCGTGAAAAAAATAACTATTGTGTACATAGAGGCCCTGTGTAAAAAGATAACTGCCAAGGAAAAGATCAAAAACATTTATTTCAAGGATTCAAAGTTTTTATGGTCATGTACAGTGTACAGTGCAGTTCTTATTTGATTAACTTGAATGTCTTCACAGACAAGACGATTAAACAAATAAAGCAGCGCAACATTATAGTAACTAACAACAAACAAAGCTCACGAGTACTATTACAATATTCATATCATTTATTTAAATTTAATTTTACCAAGTAAATTAATTGAAAAGCAGTTACCGCTTTACCTGCTTCTCGGGAGAAATAGCAGATATACAAACGTCATGTATGTAACTAAAATCTTAAGCCAATAAGGGCAAAGTTGTGTCGTAATGGAGGCGGATCCAGCCTGTGCAGCCTGCTAAGAGGTGCTGCCTGATGTGTCTTGCTCTCGCGGAGTTTTGGTACCATGTGACATGGTGACGTAATGCAACGGGCGATAAAAAATATAACCATGATGCATTGCGTCAGGACCAGAATGCATTGCTTTAAGCTAGCGCTGTATGTGGGTGCATGAAGTGGAAAGCACCCAATAATAAACATAACATTTTTTTAAAAATGTTTTCTTCACCGGTGCAGTGAATTTAAATAAAGAGCTATGATGGTGCTGCAAATGGCTTTGCATAGTAGTTAGTAGTAGCATTAGCCGCTGTGTGCGGCATTAGCTTTCTACAGTCCTTACAGATGGTTCGTGTTTTGTCTGTCTCCCTTTCGCCATTTATATTTTCCGCCGGGCACCCGAAATGCTGACACACAAAAGATTCAAAAGTGTCTGGGGTATCTACTATAGTAATTTAGTCAGATGCCGACATATTTACAGCAGCTCATTTGCAGCGCATTCGTGAAACGGCTTTTCGCTCCAACGAGAAATCTCGTCATGTTGTAATATCGCGAGATCTCGTGACACGCGTTTCACTCCCACTTCTTAGTAACAGTCATGATTTGATAAAGTGACAACCTGCGTAATAATTGGTAATACATAGAGTTTGCTATTGTTCAGGCTAGCAGACTGTTATGGCTTGAGGTTAATGGTGCCTGTTACTTGTGAATTTTCACATTTGCAGGGATCTTCTGCCTCGTGAACGTGAAACGGGTAATTATGCTAAAAGAAGAAAAAAGCAGAACTGCAATGTGTGTAAGGCTGGTGCTGATTTTTCAGTCTGAACACAGTAAAATTTATACAAATTACCTGTATTCAAACTTGTATTCTTTATATAGTTTGGTTAATTACTATTTAAAAGTTTTATCTGCGCTCCATTGTATAACTTATATTGGAGACTTGTATGTACTTTTCGATTGGAAATGGTTAGCTGTATACAGGGGCGCCGCTAAGGGGGGGAAAGTTGGGACAATTCTAAGGGCCCACGCCCTTTAGGGGCCCCCAGAGATCTGAATGGGTGTGGTAGGGGGGCCCAACCTCATATTTTGTCATAGGGCCCAAAATTGCTAGCGGCGCCCCTGGCTGTATATACTTTGAATATTTTTATGATTAATTTCTTTGTTTATTTAATTTGGCAACAGATCTGCACTTTTAGCAGTATTGCTGTCAATTTTTGTGAAAGTTGTTACTAAATAAAACAAAAGAAGCAGACTTGTGTAAATCCTATATTGGTCGTGTATTCTTCCTGTAGCGTAGTGACAGCTTTTTGTACGGAAGCCGTGAACGGCTGTGCTTGCAAATATATTTTCTTCTGAATAATTAGAAGGATAAGCATATTTTGTCGCCGCCGCGAGATAGTCATGCCATACACAGCTCTGCTCGTTTTTGTACTGTAACCGTGTTACTTAATTTGCGAATCCATGAATTTAACGTTGACATTAAGTCAACATTGACATTGACAACGTTGACATTAAGTGTTGCACCTATCTAGTGTTTTACCGTGAAGGGCATGTTATATCTTGTCTCTAAGTCGCACTATGGTCCAGGGGAATGCTATGTCATATTAGAACATGTGTCGATGATGTGGCAATATAAATATTTTAGAATACTGTCAGTTTTAGTTTCAGAAATCCATCATTTGAGAAAAAAGGCCAGTCACGACAAATATATATGGAATATAACAACAGAGGTTAGCTGTATTTGTTTAAGTGTAAAGATGCACATAGAAACATGCATGAGCTCATCTGAGAATAAACTGAATGCAATGAAGATTTGTGACTCCTGCTGGAAAATGCGAATAGTGGCAGGGTCTTCAAGCAGTACATTTGTCTGAGAGTCAGTTAATATTAGGAAAGGCACCGTTTTTTTTTTCAATGGCGCTAATTATCAAGAAGGAAATGGAGTACCCCAGTACCTGGTTTACGGGCACTGGAAGCTCCAGTATCAGTCAGACTTTCATGTAAGTATATGTGTGTTTAATGACTTGTGCATGTTTCATCTTTACCAGGGGCAGAGGGGAAACTCAATAAATAGCCTTCTCTCACACTTCCAGGCCTGCAGAACTGAGCATGTCCCCTGGTTTTGTGCATATGTCTGTAGGCTTTGAGTTTTTCCTATGGGGGCTTCAATTTCCTCCCAGAGTACAAATACGTGCAGATCAGTTGCATTGGGGAGTCCATACTGTGATGCTGAGTGGGTGTAGGAGGAGATTGAGAGATGAAACTCCGGATGATTTACTCCCTCGGCTAACTAACCAGAACAGGATCGTACCAATACCAAAATGATAAGTTTATAAATGTTTTTCACTACCCTGATTCATTCAGTTATTTCTGTTTGTTAATTCCATCCCCCAAGCAAATACATAAATAAACAAACAAATATTCAGGGGGAATGTGTCATAGGTGATAGAATCAGTGGATGAATCTAAAGAAAAAAAGTAATGATTTCTTTCTCTCCAAAACACAATGCACAAAACTCTTAAGTTAGGTAAGACATTGAAATTTTATGACAGTAGCATGATGCAGAGGAACAACAGAAGGAAAAATCTAACTAAACCTGAGTCAACTAGGACTAATTACACTAAATTAAGTGGAACACACAAAATACCTAAAACAACTTAATAAACAAGCAAGAAATATTACATTTGATTAACTATACTGATGCCTGAGGGAAGTTCTTGTGCATAATGCAGCAAGTATATACAGCTGCAGAGACACTACACATAGTGCAAATAAATTAAAAAGTATACAGTACACACACTGATTCCTGAAAAATCTAAATACCATGGAATACTAATGAAATACTGATGATGATGATAATAATAGAAATAATAATGAATTAGTTTAGGGTATTATGCAATTGACATGTACAATTAAAAAAGAAATTGCACCAGACATTTCCTGTGGCAAAGAAGGGTTGCTTTGTGCCACATTACTCAAGTCAATTCACTTTATTTTGTATAGTACATTTTCATAGCCTTACATTGTCTCAAAGCACTTTACTTTGTCCCTGCCCAATTGTCCCAGTGAGCAAGATCTAGCCTGAAAAATTAGAAAGCGACATTGGCAAGGATAAACTCAGTCATAGTAAGAAACCTTTGGAGGAACCAGAGTGAAAGGGGGAGCCCATCCTCCACAGGGCAGAAGTCAGGTTAACAAAGTCCTGATTTATATGGTTTATATGGTTCAATTAGTTAAGTCCGGATGTAAATACAGAATAACTGGCAGCAGGGCACACAGGAAAGACGTAAACAGGCAGGAGGGCAGGCAGGAGGGTGGCACAGGCAGGACGTAATGGGCAGGAGGGCGGGCAGGCAGGGCAGCACAGGCAGCCAGAACTGTTTTGCCACTGCAGTTTGTTTTACAATTTCATCTGCATTTGTTCCCCCAAGGTATAACAGCAGCTAATTTATGAACATGCTGCTTTTCAGAAAAGTTTAATTTCCAGGAGCATGACCAGTGCATACATTTAGTGTTGATGGTTCTTTGTAAAATGGATGTTCTGTACTTTTATTGATCTGTCCATCCATCCATCCATCCATCCATCCATCCATCCATCCATTCATCCATTTTCTAACTACTTCTGATGAAGTTCCGGGTTATGAGGTATCCTGAAGCCCAGGCAATATGGGACAAACACACACATGCACACACATAGGGTATACCTATCCTTATGGGGCCCGCTCATTGACTTCTATTGGATAAATGCTAACGCTAACTATGACAATCTTAACCCCCACCCTGCCCTAACCATAACCATAAGTAACCAAGCAAAATAAAAGAGGTTTTGCATTTTTAGTTTTTCCACAGCAGTCACAGATTTTTATAAAATAGAGTTTTCCTGGTTTTCAGTTTCGTGGTCCCCATAAGGGAAAAAAAAAACAGGTATTTATCACGCTATGGGGTAGGATAGGTATACCCGCTCGCACACACACACACAGACATGCACACAAATGGATAGATCACCACAGTTACTATGGATGTCGATCCTGCAATAATGAGACAGAACTATCATACTTAACAGGATCATATCCCTAGTTCTACATATGCATAATTATATTTAAAAAAGATCCCACGCACCCAGCACATGAGATGTTTGAACTTCTGCCCTCTGGTAAACGTTACCGCAGTATGCATTGCAGAACAACCAGATTTAATAAGAGCTTCTAACCCCAAAGCCATCAGAATACTAAATGCTAATGAACATACGTTTATGTGAAACCCTACTCTCTCTTACTCTCTGTGCACTTTATTACCACAACTGGTATTAAGTTTACTTTTTATTTATATAGTATAGTGCAATAATATAATCACGATTTGTGTGTGAGTGTGCCCTGTGATGGGCTGCCCCCCATCCTGGATTGTTCCCTGCCTCGTGCCCATTCCACATTCCGGGATAGGTTCCGGACCACCCGCGACCCAGTAGGATAAGCAGTTTGGAAAATGGATGGATGGATATAACTAACATAAGACAGACATTACACCTAACAAACAATAAACACGAAATAAAGGAGTGGATACAAAAAAAATGTAATGCAATGACCAGATTTAACACCTGGATTATGTCCCCCCTTAGTCTCCTTTGCTCGAGGCTAAACAGATTCAGCTCAGCTAACCTCTCCTCATTAAACATTCCTCTAAGACCAGGAATCATTCTCCCAGCCAAGCAAGCCTGAGTCCGGCTTCCACTCCCCCGATCCCCAGCAATGTTAACTTGGAAGGGCGTATTCTGTATGCACAACTGAGACAACCCAGGTGGAGCTCAGCTTATCGGCTGGCAAAATTGCCTTCAGGTATCACCCACCCTAGTGAGAGTCCAAGCTAGGGCCGTTCTCAGAACTCACCCTAAACGAAGTCCTGCTCAAAAGTTGTAATGACCGCCTGAGGTACCTGTCAGCCTTGCCCGTAATGAGTCAGTGGGTGTAGCCGGGCTGACACGCTTTTGGGCATCCAATTGCTGAGAACTCCCCTTCGGTTCTGACAAACTGTACGATCACAAGCAGTGACAGCAGAGCCACAGACAAGCTCAACCAACAGAGAGCGAATGGTAAGCACCCAGCACCCGAAGGGCTCAACTGATCACATCCAAACGACTTCCTGATGGGATTGTGTACGTAACTGGTTTACTGTTGTTAATAGTGGTTGAACTTCTATGCAAGTCCCCTTGTTGGGGGAGAGGGAATGAATGAAAGCATAAGGTGAAATAAAACCTAAAATAAATCAAAAAGGTTAAACGGGAATCAAACCAAATGAATTGTGTTTCTTATTCAATTGTAAACATCAATTAGTTATGCAACAATAACCTAATTGGATGTTAATGTATTGTGATCAAACTGATTTAGTCCGTGAAGTTGATTCCTGCTTTCAGGCAAGAACCTGTGTGTCCAATTATGCGTGTTGTATCACCGCAGTTGACCACCAGAGACCCAACTCAGATGTTGTTAACCTACTATGGCGGACCACTAGAGGTGCAATTTCAATGGAGTGGCACTGCTATGGCTTGCCACTAGAAGCGCAATTTCAAAATTGAGTGGTAGTTCTATGCCTGACCACTAGAAGCGCAATTTCGAAATGGAGTGGTAGTTCTATGCCTGACCACCGGGGGCGCAATATCGAAATGGAGTTGTAGTTCTATGCCTGACCACTGGAGGCGCGATTTTGAAATGGAGTGGTAGTTCTATGCCTGACCACTGGAGGCGCAATTTCGAACTGGAGTGGTAGTTCTATGCCTGACCACCGGGGGCGCAATATCGAAATGGAGTGGTACTTCTATGCCTGACCACCGGGGGCGCAATATCGAAATGGAGTGGTAGTTCTATGCCTGACCACCGGGAGCGCAATTTCGAAATGGAGTGGTAGTTCTATGCCTGACCACTAGAGGCACGATTACGAAATGGAATAGTAGTTCTATGCCTGACCACTAGAGGCGCGATTTCGAAATGGAGTAGTAGTTCTATGGCTTGTCACTAGAAGCGCAATTTCAAAATTGAGTGGTAGTTCTATGCCTGACCACTAGAAGCGCAATTTCGAAATGGAGTGGTAGTTCTATGCCTGACCACCGGGGGCGCAATATCGAAATGGAGTGGTAGTTCTATGCCTGACCACTAGAGGCGCGATTTCGAAATGGAGTAGTACTTCTATGGCTTGCCACTAGAAGCGCAATTTCAAAATTGAGTGGTAGTTCTATGCCTGACCACTAGAAGCCCAATTTCGAAATGGAGTGGTAGTTCTATGCCTGACCACTAGAGGCGCGATTTCGAAATGGAGTGGTAGTTATATGCCTGACCACTAGAGGCGCAATTTCGAACTGGAGTGGTAGTTCTATGCCTGACCACCGGGGGCGCAATATCGAAATGGAGTGGTAGTTCTATGCCTGACCACCGGGGGCGCAAAATCAAAATGGAGTGGTAGTTCTATGCCTGGCCACTAGAGGCGCAATATCGAAATTGAGTGGTAGTTCTATGCCTGGCCACTAGAGGCGCAATTTCGAAATGGAGTGGTAGTTCTATGCCTGACCACTAGAGGTAACCAAAGATATAGCTAGGCGGTTGCCGACGCTAGATGAGTGACACACACATTTAATGCATGCGCATGCTGCTTGTGGCCTTCTTCTGTGCCTTGCACAGTATAAAACCCCTTAAAACAATTACTGAAGCGAGACGGCGCACGCGTTACGGCGACAGATTTAAATTGTGAGTGCACTATATCTCGTCGCAAATGGTGCTTAACCACGGTGGGTCTCAAGCACAGGAGACTCCCAATTTCTAAATGACACACACTTGGCTCACAGCGCAAAGTTGTGTTAAACTTGCTTTGTCTAAAGCAGGCACACACATACGAGTATGATCCTGATAGGTAACTAAGCTATCGGTCTTATGTCCAAGCGCAACATAATTTAGGTTAGAACCTCATAACAAGTATTCCCGTTCGCTAATAGAGAGATCTCTCCCAGGATATATAGAAACGGAGACACTCGTCCGAATTGAACCTGGAAACAAAGCGCTACATCTGAGAATCTCGTCAGACATAGGGTTAAAGTTTACTGCAGTTTAATACGAAAGAACTACAATGAAATCACCGAAAATAAAACAAAATAATATAACTACTAATAATAGAAATAAAAATAACTATAATAAGCCCATATGATCCCGCTTAAATGCCTTCAGATTGCCATGAGTGCGACTTTTGCAACCAGTTCACAGTAGCGCTTCTTCACTGCACGTTCGGTCATAAAAAGTTTAAATTGTGTGCTCAGAATAAGTTTAAACCTTGTGCCTTGTGATTATTAACCAATTTTTATGCTGAATGGTCGGCTCAAACTCAATTGCGAAACACCGTGAGTCTGTTAATGTGTGACTTAAATGGAACTCATTAATAACCAGTATCACGTAATAACCTGGGTTAGAATAGAAGGCTTGTCCAACGAGCTGCGTCACCAGGTAATGTAAACGATCGGTAGCGAAGCTCCCCTCACGGCCAATGAGAGAGAGTCTCGCGATATTTCAGGCGAATTTGAGGTTTCAGAGCGTAGATCGCACAGGCAGGGATTCTTGTGAGCACTCAATGAACGGAGGCTGAAGTTGTGTAAAAGACATGCATTTATTCCTATAACTAACATAAGACAGACATTACACCTAACAAACAATAAACACGAAATAACGGAGTGGACACAAACAATGTAATCATGAAAATGCAATGACCAGATTTAAAATGAGTAACCTTAAAAGGGAAAATACTGTTCTGCAAAGCAAGCAATTTGTGGAAATACTGTCCTAAAGTAATATAGCAGGTGAATAGGAGTTTAGGTTGTTATAAATGAAAGGAAGTTTGTTTACTTGGTTGCAGAGTGGGGGGGGGGGTCTTGGCAGTTGGTTGCGGAGGCTGATGAGCTGATGGGTGATGGCACTCAGGGAGGCGCGGTGTTTGCAGCGGTTGTTGGAGTGGAGCCCCTCTGATTCCCTCTCCTGGTGAAGCTTGGGCTTGGTTGCAGTTCTCTGTCCAGCTGGGTCTTCACTGATAGGCTTCAGGAGGGCTTCTTGTGGGCTTCTCTTCTCTTGGGCTGATGTTCTCTGCCTCTCTTCGTGCTGATGGTCTTTTGTTTTCTCCTCCCTTCTGTTTCTCCTCTCCTGGCTTTGTTCTGAGGTGCCAGGTTTTATAGTGTAAAGTTCGTGAATAGGAGTGACCAGGAATTCGACTCCTGGACCAATGGCTGACCATCCATTTGGCGGGCTTTCGGAAGGGGGTCTGTATCAGTCCTTTTGAGATTTATGACCAGAGTGATTTCCCTTGTATTGATGATTTTCGTTAGGCTGGTGTAACTTTTGATATATTCACTTTCGTGGTAACCACTGACCAGATTTGGAAACTGGAGTGATTTTCCATCGGTTTGATACCAAACATGCCATAGCAGCCTAGCGGTTCACACCTCATACCATCTGTAATGATTAATTAATGATTACTTATATTATGTCGTTATGTTATATTACTCACACCTTATTTTATGCCTCACAATCTATATAATTGTAAATATACTGTGTAGCTGCTGGCGCGTTCCAAACTAAATCTCATTGTACTTACAATGTCAATAAAAACATCCATCCATCCATCTAGGCAGGCCAGTGTCGCCTCCATCCTTCCTGAAGTCAGTGATTCCTTTGTCTTTGTGCTGTTTAGTGCCAAATTGTTTGCTGAACTCCAACCTATCAGTTTCTGGACCTCATCTCTGTAAGCTGACTCATAAGAACCAAAGAGATTTACAAATGAGAGGAGGCCATTCGGCCCATCAAGCTCCTTTGAGGAGAACTTAGCTAATAGCTCAAAAATCTTATCTAGCTCTGATTTAAAAGAACCCAGGGTTTTAGCTTGTGTTACAATAACAGGAAGACTATTCCATACTCTAACTACACGCTGTGTACAGAAATGCTTCATCAAATTCGTTTTAAAATGTTCTCCAGCTAATTTCCACTTATGGCCACGAGTTCTGGTATTTAAACTAACATTGAAATAGCCATTTGGCTGAACAGCATCCAGACCTGTTAGAATCTTAAACACCTGGATTATGTCCCCCCTTAGTCTCCTTTGCTCGAGGCTAAACAGATTCAGCTCAGCTAACCTCTCCTCATTAGACATTCCTCTAAGACCAGGAATCATTCTCGTTGCCCTACGTTGCACCTTTTCCAAGGCAGCAATGTCCTTCTTAAGGTATGGTAACCAAACCCGCACACAATATTCTAGGTGGGGTCTTACCAAGGAATTATATTATCGTAGCATCACTTGCCTTGTCTTAAACTCCACACACCTAGAGATGCAATGTGCCTTCTCGCGTGGTGTTCCTGCAGAGGGAGTCTGTGAGTGCTGGAGATTGGGGGAGGGGGCAGTGTGGCTATGTCTGCTCTGTGTTCCTCCAGACGAGCAAAGAAGCTGTTTAGCTCCTTTGCTAAAAGGGCGTTGCTGTTAACAGTGACGGTGTTGTTGCCTTTGAAGTTTGTAATGTGTTGTATTCCCTGCCACACCCACTGTGGGTTGTTGTATGTGAAGTAGACCTCTATTTTCTGTTTCTCTGCCTGCCTGGCAACCTTGATGCCCCTATTCAGGTTAGCTCTGGCTGCACTCTGTGTTCTTGACTGCGCTGTCTTGTCCTGTAGTATTGTATTGTTGCTCTTGTGTTTATCTTGCACTTTCTCCCTCTGTTTGTGCTCCTTTCACTCTGTATAGTTCTATCTTGCCCGCACTTGTGTCATCTTGTGTTGTTTCTGTTTTTCTTCTTTGTCTTGCACCGTGGTCCAGGAGGAACAATGTTTCCTTTCACTGTGTACTGTGTATATTGCTGAAATAACAATAAACCCACTTGACCACCTGCCTCGATTCATCCTGAAGAGTTTTCCAATGTTGTTCAAAGGTCTGTTTGTTTCGGGTGAAGGACACGCCCCTGGACGTGCTGGATAAGGGGACCACAGATCAGTGTCCTCAGTCCTGCTTCTCCCTTCAAAGCTGAGAGGAAGATGACCCGCCTGCTGGTTCTGGTTTTGGCTTATGGAGCTCTGCTTATCTCCACAGAGGCCCAGCAAGATTACCACAGTCTCCCTGCACTCTACAAGACGGCCATTAAACTCGCAGTCGAAAATGCTCATCAAGGAACCCGTCAGCACATGAATTTCTATAACATCCAGGGCCGTCCGAAGGTAACTGCTGAGAAAGTGTTTACAAAAGTGTGAAACTTTCATCATCTGCAAGCTGAACTAATGAGAATCACATTGATTTTGATGTTTTAATTTCAATGCATATGATGCTTAATGTCTCTTCACAATGAAAGTGATGGTTGTATATCTCAGCCCTGGTCAATTTTACCTTCTCACAGTTTCTCTCTGAATCTGCTGCAGTCAAGTCTGTGACAGTTTGCCATTTTTTGGGTGATTATTGTTTGTTATATTGCCTTTAAAACAGTTGTAGGCAATTTTGTATATAACGTGTTTATGTGATTTAGATCAGCAGTGAATACATTGACATTGAGATTCTCTTGAGAGCAACAAAATGTCCAAAGTCAACTGCAACAGACCATCGGGCTGACTGTATTTTCATGGACAAGAGGGTAAGTAAAGAGTCACTGTGACTGTGAGCATTGGACATATCAGTTAGCAAATTAATTTAGGTTCATGTTAACTTTTTTGATGCCCTGCGGAGGAAAGTTAGCCAACAATAAAGTAACAAATAGATAGGTGGCCTCAAACAGCCAGTTCCATCACCTTATTCTCAAATTTTAGTAGGTTTACAGGCTTAAAGGCTGGATTACCAGGCAGTTGAAATCAGCCTTAAATGGCAGTGTGGTGTTTTGTGGTGAAAGGGCAATTAAATCTGGTCAGAGCAGGGTAGATGCGCAGTGTGAATTACCCTTTAAATTTACCTCTTTAAATAGTGAACTACAGGACCACTTAGCTTGATCGGAGGACAGTATTTTAATACAGAGCAGTGTTCAGTTAAACGGGATTTGTTGTTCATACTTTTAGATGAACTTGCTTTGTATAATATAGCCTTAAGGTGACCCTGCTTTGGAAGCTCTTTCCTCTAAAATTGTTCTGTGTCATTAAACCCTGCAGTCCAGCAGCTCTGCCTTAAATCTTTAGATATATCTTTACTACACCTTCTCTCACTGTATTTATTGCCCACCACTCTTTAAATACTGTTTTTGTGTGTCTGTGTGTTTTTGCAGCCATTCATTAACTGTAGAGTTTGCAGCAGACGGTCTGGTAATAATCTTACACATCCATCAATTGACTGTGTACCAAACAAGAAAGTGGATGAAGTAAGTGTAGAGAGTCTTAGCATTATGGAAATGTAACAGGTGTGTGAATTGTGTCTAAACATGTGGTTAAACTTTGATTGTGTTTGTACATGCAAAAATTTGATCAGAGTACTGTTTATTAATGACAAGGTTACTTTTAATCTGAACAACAGTGGCAGCACCAGGGAAAAGCTTGGGGGGGGGGCTCTAGCTCCTCCTCCAATGACCATAGTACCCCCACAGCACCCCCAAAATATTGGTTTCATTTTTTCTTTAACTATCTGTAAAATCTGTATATTGTGTAAGACATTTTTGCGGTTTTTATAGCATACTTGTAGTGTATTTTTTCTTCAAAGTACACATAGAGGCTCTGTGAGCTAGACGTTAGAATTTCATATTTTATCATATTTTATCCATGCTGTAGCTTATCGTGCTGTGTGCTTCTATACAGCATCTACATAAGCTGAAAAGCTAAAGCACCCGCTCTAAATAATCTCACTCCCCTATAGCACCTGTAGCATTAAGTCACTGGCGCTGCCACTGCTGAATAAACGACTCCAATCTGACTAAACCGCTTAACTTTTCCTCCCCATGTTACATTTCAGGACAAACGACGTAATATGTGTCCTTCTGATAAACCTCCTCTCAGATCTAAAACTGCCTTGGCTTCCAAGGACACTAAAGAAGCTGAAGGAGACTGTCTGGGCTGTTTCTGATGGCTGATGGTCCTGCAATGTGGACCAGAGGAGGAAACTGGAAGGGAAAATGCTTTGCTTTATATCATGCCCACCCAAAGCCCCCAGTGAGTAAGCCATAGGCGCCGATAGCATGGAAAAACTCCCAAGAAGGAAGAAACCTTGGGAGGGACCAAACTCAAAGGGGGAGCCCATCCTCCTGGGGCCGGCAAAGTGTAGGTGCAGGATCACAAAAAACTTAACGAGAGAATTCGACTGTCCCTCACAAAAACTGTAAAGTTTTAGTGGCTAAATTGCTTTTTCTATGCCTTTTCAAACAGGAGGAGATTTGTTTGGCTATATGTAGAAATTTTCTATACAATTTAGACAGCACAGAATCATTAACCTACTTTAATGAATTTATTTATACAACCACATATTTCACACATTTTGACATCAGTCATGCAGTGAAGATACAGTCTCTTTATTTCTTGACGCCAACCCTCCCCATTAATCCGGGCTTGGGACCGACACCTAGTTGAGCTGGCTTGCTCCCTTAAGTGGCTGGGTTAGGCTAAACTATGTACATATTTATAAAGACTACAATAAATTTATAAAGACCTCCCTAAATATGTAGTCTAACAAAACGCAGTTTAAAGAAGGTAGCCTACCTGGTAAACAAAGAAATTAAAAGGCCCACAGCATATAATCGGGCTATATTCCAAGCAGTTTTTAAGAACGTAACCTACATGGCGAAATTGAATTACTTTCTGGACCAACAAACGCAACCAGGCATGAACATTATGCACCTTCCTAGTCTTGATGTAAGTCGTCCTACAGATGAGGACGTTAGGCAGCCTTTAGATCCGACCCATCATGCACTGCAGTTTTTTGCAAATTCCTCAGACGGAAAACCATTAAATACCTCTTCTATTACCTTATATTACCTTATATTCATGTAATAAATATACAAATATCAATTAGTTGGAAATCAGCCAGACAGACGTAATTACTACAAATGGTTTCCACTGTATTTGTGACTCTGAGTGCCGCAGGCTTGGATGCAGTGCCGCACCATTTTGTAAGGCATGCACTGGCCAATCATGTAGCACTTCTCTCAGAAATATTAATGAGACATCACCTACCACCCTGCAAAAAAGAAATTTGCCGCTTGTCCCCCTGCACATGAGCCAACTTGGCTGCGTCAACCAGCGGAGCTCCGGAGCCTCTGGAGAAACACGCGGCAAAAAAGGCTCGCATGCGGTCTTCCAAAGTTTGGGAATACTTCAGTCATGACACCTTTTCTGCGCCTCTACTGTAGCTGGCGTTAATGATGCTGTTTCAGCCATTTTATATTTTCTGTTTACTTATTCTGTCATGTAAGACTGAGACAAATTATCGTTTACGACAATTCTTACACACTGTAGCCTGACTTGCTGACTTAAGTAAGTTTAACTATAAGCTACCTTTGCTAGTGTTTGTGAATAACATGTTTCTCTAGTTATGAAATTATTCCATGTTTTAGCATCTGTTTCAACATTAAAGTCAAATTGGTATACTGAAATATATAAAAACTATTGAACTATTAACTTAAGTCTAACATAGAAAATCCTACTGAATCTCTTAAGATTTTCCTTTTTTGTTAATGCACTAATGTTTAAGAAGTGTCTTAATAAATTGAATTTCAGATTTGTGTGTGGGTGGGAGTGGGTGAATTGTATTAAATTCATACATTCATTCTTTTGGCTCAGACATTACTGACCTAAAACAAATTGAGGCATTGGGTAAGTGCTTAAATTAGCTACTAAATGGCAAAAAATATTCTAAATATCACATTTTCCATTCTTCGGTATAATTTTAACGAATCACCTATGCTGCCAAACATTAACGCATAGATTGTCACAACACTCTATGTTTTAGTTCTTCTTTATGTGTATAGGACGGTGTGATGGTTCTGGTGGTGGGTGTGGCCGACGCTGCTCGCGATGTTTGGCTATGCTGCAGTCCCAGGGACCAAGTTGGAACACATTTCCACCTTCAAGCTTAGGTGGAAAAACGGCACCGAGACCCAGCAGCAGGACAACTTCACTTGTCCAGACAACCAGCCCTGCTTCATCATTGAAGTAAGCCCTGTGAACAGGAGCGAGATGTACTTCTGCAGTGGATGTTATAGCGGAAAGAACATCCCCATCCTCACGTCTGCCGGAGTGCCCCCTCAAGTGGGTGTGTGACTTAACTCGATGGATGAATTGGACAGAATGTACTGTTACTAGAGGTCGACCGATATGGGTTTTTCAATAGCCGATGCCGATATTTAGGAGTCAGGGTCAGGCGATGGCCGATATATGCTGCTGATTTTTTTTGGCCGATAATTGGACGTTTTCCCCTCTATTTGCATGGTAAAATATCACACTAATAATAACAAACGATACACAAAATTTCTCAATTTAGCATTTATTGAATACTCAACTTGGAAACAATAACACATTTATAAACAATAAAAATAGCAGCATCAGAATCTCTGTTAGTGCACAATATAGCAGCAAACTCCTCATGTTTGACGGAAGGAAATTTGTAAACAATACAAAAAGGAATAAGCATGTTATCTTCAGTTGTAATCCCACTTCCAGTCCCTGAGTCTTACTTACCACACTCATACTTCACAGCAATCAGACAGCAGTTAATTAACCAGAAGAGAAAAATGCAAAAACACAACAGAACTTGTAAATAATAACAAACTAATAGACAATAAAAATAGCAGCATCAGAATCTCTATTAGTGCCAAATATAGCAGCAAACTCCTCATGTCTGACGGAAGGAAAATTTGTAAATACACAAAGGAATGAGCACATCTTCAGTTTTAATCCCATTTCCAGTCCCTGAGTCTTCCTCATCCCACAAGCAGGCAAGGCATGTCACCCCGGTTGTGTGACACTTATTTTATATAATAAAATAAGTGCCCCCTGCGGCCCCAGAGCCCGAGCAGCCGTCTCCGCTGCCTGCAGCTACCGCGCCCACGTCCGAGGCGCTTTCCCTGCCTGCAGCTCCCGGGCAGGCGCCCCCTCTGCAGCCTGCAGCTCCAGTCCCTGGCCCCACTCCAGTCCCTTCTCCCCCTGTGACTCTGGTACCCTCACCCCGACGAGCCCGACCCCGGCCACGGGTCCTTATGTCTGTGTCCCATAAGGGGAGAGGACACAGACGCACGGCTGGGGTCCCACCCGCCCAGCCCCCTGGCTCGCCCTCCCTCGCCGGCGCTAGGGCTTGGTCGGCGCCTGCGGGTCCTGGCCCTCCGGGTCGGCTGTCGTCTGCGGGTCCCCCTCCGCGGCCTCGTCGCCCTGCCTCGGTCCCTCCTCCGGCGTCTTATCGGTTGCCTGCGGGCCCCCCGACGGCGGCTCCTCATTCGCCTGCTGGTCCTCCCGCTCTGGCGTGTCGGAGGACGTCGCCGTCTGCTGCGGCTCCCCCTCTCTCCTTGCCCTCGCCAGGGTCCCTTCCAGCTCCTTCGTCCCCTTCCCTGGTCTCCCCTCCGACTCCCTCCTTCGTCCCTGCGTCTGTCCCTCACCCCATCTCCTCGGCCCCTCCGGCTCCGGCCTCCCGGCCGCCTGCAGCCCTTCCGGCTGCCTCCCGTCGCCCGCTGGGTCTCCCTCGGGCTCCTCTTGGTTCCCCCTCCTTCTCTCCCTGGCCTCCCGTCTTTGTCCCTCCTGCCTCTGCTCCCCCTCGCTTTGTTCCTCCTGTCTCTGTCCCTCCTCTCTTTGTCCCTCGTCCCTCTGGCTTCTGCTCCTCTTTCCCCGATGTTCCCTTCGTTCACTCCCGGTCCTTTTGTCCTGCCTGTTCCCTCCGTGTCCCCCTTTCTGATCTGTTTCTCTGCCTTTCCTGTCTTATGTCAAGTCTTGTCCTGGCTCCTTCCCCTGTGCCAGTTCTGTCTGTCCGTTCTGTTCCCTGTCCCTCATTAATGAGGTTTTATATAGATATACATATATGCCCGGCTTGTCCGCTCCTCGTGTGTGCCACGCCCCCTGATTACCCACGTGTGCTTCCCTGATCGTCTCCTGCTTTGCCCGATTACTTTGATTAGTCATGACCTATTTTAAGTCCTGGTCTTACCTGTTTGCCCTGTCCGTCATTGTAGTTTGTCAATGCCTGCGTTCCGTCCTGCTCTACCCGCTCCGTTTCCCCGATTAAAGACCCGTTTTCACAAACACAAAAAATTGGTTCAGATAGGCGACGGACAATCTGATTGGCTCAGATAGGCGACGGACAATCTGATTGGCTCAGATAGGCGACGGACAATCTGATTGGCTCAGATAGGCGACGGACAATCTGATTGGCTCAGATAGGCGACGGACAATCTGATTGGCTCAGATAGGCGACGGACAATCTGATTGGCTCAGATAGGCGACGGACAATCTGATTGGCTCAGATAGGCGACGGACAATCTGATTGGCTCAGATAGGCGACGGACAATCTGATTGGCTCAGATAGGCGACGGACAATCTGATTGGCTCAGATAGGCGACGGACAATCTGATTGGCTCAGATAGGCGACGGACAATCTGATTGGCTCAGATAGGCGACGGACAATCTGATTGGCTCAGATAGGCGACGGACAATCTGATTGGCTCAGATAGGCGACGGACAATCTGATTGGCTCAGATAGGCGACGGACAATCTGATTGGCTCAGATAGGCGACGGACAATCTGATTGGCTCAGATAGGCGACGGACAATCTGATTGGCTCAGATAGGCGACGGACAATCTGATTGGCTCAGATAGGCGACGGACAATCTGATTGGCTCAGATAGGCGACGGACAATCTGATTGGCTCAGATAGGCGACGGACAATCTGATTGGCTCAGATAGGCGACGGACAATCTGATTGGCTCAGATAGGCGACGGACAATCTGATTGGCTCAGATAGGCGACGGACAATCTGATTGGCTCAGATAGGCGACGGACAATCTGATTGGCTCAGATAGGCGACGGACAATCTGATTGGCTCAGATAGGCGACGGACAATCTGATTGGCTCAGATAGGCGACGGACAATCTGATTGGCTCAGATAGGCGACGGACAATCTGATTGGCTCAGATAGGCGACGGACAATCTGATTGGCTCAGATAGGCGACGGACAATCTGATTGGCTCAGATAGGCGACGGACAATCTGATTGGCTCAGATAGGCGACGGACAATCTGATTGGCTCAGATAGGCGACGGACAATCTGATTGGCTCAGATAGGCGACGGACAATCTGATTGGCTCAGATAGGCGACGGACAATCTGATTGGCTCAGATAGGCGACGGACAATCTGATTGGCTCAGATAGGCGACGGACAATCTGATTGGCTCAGATAGGCGACGGACAATCTGATTGGCTCAGATAGGCGACGGACAATCTGATTGGCTCAGATAGGCGACGGACAATCTGATTGGCTCAGATAGGCGACGGACAATCTGATTGGCTCAGATAGGCGACGGACAATCTGATTGGCTCAGATAGGCGACGGACAATCTGATTGGCTCAGATAGGCGACGGACAATCTGATTGGCTCAGATAGGCGACGGACAATCTGATTGGCTCAGATAGGCGACGGACAATCTGATTGGCTCAGATAGGCGACGGACAATCTGATTGGCTCAGATAGGCGACGGACAATCTGATTGGCTCAGATAGGCGACGGACAATCTGATTGGCTCAGATAGGCGACGGACAATCTGATTGGCTCAGATAGGCGACGGACAATCTGATTGGCTCAGATAGGCGACGGACAATCTGATTGGCTCAGATAGGCGACGGACAATCTGATTGGCTCAGATAGGCGACGGACAATCTGATTGGCTCAGATAGGCGACGGACAATCTGATTGGCTCAGATAGGCGACGGACAATCTGATTGGCTCAGATAGGCGACGGACAATCTGATTGGCTCAGATAGGCGACGGACAATCTGATTGGCTCAGATAGGCGACGGACAATCTGATTGGCTCAGATAGGCGACGGACAAGCTGATTGGCTCAGATAGGCGACGGACAATCTGATTGGCTCAGATAGGCGACGGACAATCTGATTGGCTCAGATAGGCGACGGACAATCTGATTGGCTCAGATAGGCGACGGACAATCTGATTGGCTCAGATAGGCGACGGACAATCTGATTGGCTCAGATAGGCGACGGACAATCTGATTGGCTCAGATAGGCGACGGACAATCTGATTGGCTCAGATAGGCGACGGACAATCTGATTGGCTCAGATAGGCGACGGACAATCTGATTGGCTCAGATAGGCGACGGACAATCTGATTGGCTCAGATAGGCGACGGACAATCTGATTGGCTCAGATAGGCGACGGACAATCTGATTGGCTCAGATAGGCGACGGACAATCTGATTGGCTCAGATAGGCGACGGACAATCTGATTGGCTCAGATAGGCGACGGACAATCTGATTGGCTCAGATAGGCGACGGACAATCTGATTGGCTCAGATAGGCGACGGACAATCTGATTGGCTCAGATAGGCGACGGACAATCTGATTGGCTCAGATAGGCGACGGACAATCTGATTGGCTCAGATAGGCGACGGACAATCTGATTGGCTCAGATAGGCGACGGACAATCTGATTGGCTCAGATAGGCGACGGACAATCTGATTGGCTCAGATAGGCGACGGACAATCTGATTGGCTCAGATAGGCGACGGACAATCTGATTGGCTCAGATAGGCGACGGACAATCTGATTGGCTCAGATAGGCGACGGACAATCTGATTGGCTCAGATAGGCGACGGACAATCTGATTGGCTCAGATAGGCGACGGACAATCTGATTGGCTCAGATAGGCGACGGACAATCTGATTGGCTCAGATAGGCGACGGACAATCTGATTGGCTCAGATAGGCGACGGACAATCTGATTGGCTCAGATAGGCGACGGACAATCTGATTGGCTCAGATAGGCGACGGACAATCTGATTGGCTCAGATAGGCGACGGACAATCTGATTGGCTCAGATAGGCGACGGACAATCTGATTGGCTCAGATAGGCGACGGACAATCTGATTGGCTCAGATAGGCGACGGACAATCTGATTGGCTCAGATAGGCGACGGACAATCTGATTGGCTCAGATAGGCGACGGACAATCTGATTGGCTCAGATAGGCGACGGACAATCTGATTGGCTCAGATAGGCGACGGACAATCTGATTGGCTCAGATAGGCGACGGACAATCTGATTGGCTCAGATAGGCGACGGACAATCTGATTGGCTCAGATAGGCGACGGACAATCTGATTGGCTCAGATAGGCGACGGACAATCTGATTGGCTCAGATAGGCGACGGACAATCTGATTGGCTCAGATAGGCGACGGACAATCTGATTGGCTCAGATAGGCGACGGACAATCTGATTGGCTCAGATAGGCGACGGACAATCTGATTGGCTCAGATAGGCGACGGACAATCTGATTGGCTCAGATAGGCGACGGACAATCTGATTGGCTCAGATAGGCGACGGACAATCTGATTGGCTCAGATAGGCGACGGACAATCTGATTGGCTCAGATAGGCGACGGACAATCTGATTGGCTCAGATAGGCGACGGACAATCTGATTGGCTCAGATAGGCGACGGACAATCTGATTGGCTCAGATAGGCGACGGACAATCTGATTGGCTCAGATAGGCGACGGACAATCTGATTGGCTCAGATAGGCGACGGACAATCTGATTGGCTCAGATAGGCGACGGACAATCTGATTGGCTCAGATAGGCGACGGACAATCTGATTGGCTCAGATAGGCGACGGACAATCTGATTGGCTCAGATAGGCGACGGACAATCTGATTGGCTCAGATAGGCGACGGACAATCTGATTGGCTCAGATAGGCGACGGACAATCTGATTGGCTCAGATAGGCGACGGACAATCTGATTGGCTCAGATAGGCGACGGACAATCTGATTGGCTCAGATAGGCGACGGACAATCTGATTGGCTCAGATAGGCGACGGACAATCTGATTGGCTCAGATAGGCGACGGACAATCTGATTGGCTCAGATAGGCGACGGACAATCTGATTGGCTCAGATAGGCGACGGACAATCTGATTGGCTCAGATAGGCGACGGACAATCTGATTGGCTCAGATAGGCGACGGACAATCTGATTGGCTCAGATAGGCGACGGACAATCTGATTGGCTCAGATAGGCGACGGACAATCTGATTGGCTCAGATAGGCGACGGACAATCTGATTGGCTCAGATAGGCGACGGACAATCTGATTGGCTCAGATAGGCGACGGACAATCTGATTGGCTCAGATAGGCGACGGACAATCTGATTGGCTCAGATAGGCGACGGACAATCTGATTGGCTCAGATAGGCGACGGACAATCTGATTGGCTCAGATAGGCGACGGACAATCTGATTGGCTCAGATAGGCGACGGACAATCTGATTGGCTCAGATAGGCGACGGACAATCTGATTGGCTCAGATAGGCGACGGACAATCTGATTGGCTCAGATAGGCGACGGACAATCTGATTGGCTCAGATAGGCGACGGACAATCTGATTGGCTCAGATAGGCGACGGACAATCTGATTGGCTCAGATAGGCGACGGACAATCTGATTGGCTCAGATAGGCGACGGACAATCTGATTGGCTCAGATAGGCGACGGACAATCTGATTGGCTCAGATAGGCGACGGACAATCTGATTGGCTCAGATAGGCGACGGACAATCTGATTGGCTCAGATAGGCGACGGACAATCTGATTGGCTCAGATAGGCGACGGACAATCTGATTGGCTCAGATAGGCGACGGACAATCTGATTGGCTCAGATAGGCGACGGACAATCTGATTGGCTCAGATAGGCGACGGACAATCTGATTGGCTCAGATAGGCGACGGACAATCTGATTGGCTCAGATAGGCGACGGACAATCTGATTGGCTCAGATAGGCGACGGACAATCTGATTGGCTCAGATTGTCCGTCGCCTATCTGAGCCAATCAGATTGTCCGTCGCCTATCTGAGCCAATCAGATTGTCCGTCGCCTATCTGAGCCAATCAGGTTGTCCGTCGCCTATCTGAGCCAATCAGGTTGTCCGTCGCCTATCTGAGCCAATCAGGTTGTCCGTCGCCTATCTGAGCCAATCAGGTTGTCCGTCGCCTATCTGAGCCAATCAGGTTGTCCGTCGCCTATCTGAGCCAATCAGGTTGTCCGTCGCCTATCTGAGCCAATCAGGTTGTCCGTCGCCTATCTGAGCCAATCAGGTTGTCCGTCGCCTATCTGAGCCAATCAGGTTGTCCGTCGCCTATCTGAGCCAATCAGGTTGTCCGTCGCCTATCTGAGCCAATCAGGTTGTCCGTCGCCTATCTGAGCCAATCAGGTTGTCCGTCGCCTATCTGAGCCAATCAGGTTGTCCGTCGCCTATCTGAGCCAATCAGGTTGTCCGTCGCCTATCTGAGCCAATCAGGTTGTCCGTCGCCTATCTGAGCCAATCAGGTTGTCCGTCGCCTATCAGCCAATCAGGTTGTCCGTCGCCTATCTGAGCCAATCAGGTTGTCCGTCGCCTATCTGAGCCAATCAGGTTGTCCGTCGCCTATCTGAGCCAATCAGGTTGTCCGTCGCCTATCTGAGCCAATCAGGTTGTCCGTCGCCTATCTGAGCCAATCAGGTTGTCCGTCGCCTATCTGAGCCAATCAGGTTGTCCGTCGCCTATCTGAGCCAATCAGGTTGTCCGTCGCCTATCTGAGCCAATCAGGTTGTCCGTCGCCTATCTGAGCCAATCAGGTTGTCCGTCGCCTATCTGAGCCAATCAGGTTGTCCGTCGCCTATCTGAGCCAATCAGGTTGTCCGTCGCCTATCTGAGCCAATCAGGTTGTCCGTCGCCTATCTGAGCCAATCAGGTTGTCCGTCGCCTATCTGAGCCAATCAGATTGTCCGTCGCCTATCTGAGCCAATCAGATTGTCCGTCGCCTATCTGAGCCAATCAGATTGTCCGTCGCCTATCTGAGCCAATCAGATTGTCCGTCGCCTATCTGAGCCAATCAGATTGTCCGTCGCCTATCTGAGCCAATCAGATTGTCCGTCGCCTATCTGAGCCAATCAGATTGTCCGTCGCCTATCTGAGCCAATCAGATTGTCCGTCGCCTATCTGAGCCAATCAGATTGTCCGTCGCCTATCTGAGCCAATCAGATTGTCCGTCGCCTATCTGAGCCAATCAGATTGTCCGTCGCCTATCTGAGCCAATCAGATTGTCCGTCGCCTATCTGAGCCAATCAGATTGTCCGTCGCCTATCTGAGCCAATCAGATTGTCCGTCGCCTATCTGAGCCAATCAGATTGTCCGTCGCCTATCTGAGCCAATCAGATTGTCCGTCGCCTATCTGAGCCAATCAGATTGTCCGTCGCCTATCTGAGCCAATCAGATTGTCCGTCGCCTATCTGAGCCAATCAGATTGTCCGTCGCCTATCTGAGCCAATCAGATTGTCCGTCGCCTATCTGAGCCAATCAGATTGTCCGTCGCCTATCTGAGCCAATCAGATTGTCCGTCGCCTATCTGAGCCAATCAGATTGTCCGTCGCCTATCTGAGCCAATCAGATTGTCCGTCGCCTATCTGAGCCAATCAGATTGTCCGTCGCCTATCTGAGCCAATCAGATTGTCCGTCGCCTATCTGAGCCAATCAGATTGTCCGTCGCCTATCTGAGCCAATCAGATTGTCCGTCGCCTATCTGAGCCAATCAGATTGTCCGTCGCCTATCTGAGCCAATCAGATTGTCCGTCGCCTATCTGAGCCAATCAGATTGTCCGTCGCCTATCTGAGCCAATCAGATTGTCCGTCGCCTATCTGAACCAATCAGATTGTCCGTCGCCTATCTGAACCAATCAGATTGTCCGTCGCCTATCTGAACCAATCAGATTGTCCGTCGCCTATCTGAACCAATCAGATTGTCCGTCGCCTATCTGAACCAATCAGATCGTCCGTCGTCTATCTGAACCAATCAGATTGTTTTTCTTACACAAAAAATTATTCCGTTTTCAAAACACTTTTGTGCAAGAAATGCTCCCATGAGCCTGTGTTTAGTGCCTACAGAGGTCTTCTTTTTGCCACTGGTACAGGAGAGTACGGGTCCCACCTTGCCACAGCCAGGCACCTCCACGCTATCGACGGGCCGCGGAATCTCGATGGAGCGCACGTTGCCGTACTTGCAACACTCCTCCCGGATGTCCTCCAGGATCTCCTCGTAGTCCTCGTCGTCCACCAGCTCCTCGGGCATGACCATGTTGAGGAGGCACAGCACCTCCGTGGGCATGCCGGAGCTCTGCAGCCGCTGCAGCCCTGGAACCTGCAGCGTCACCGGCGTCTCGATGATGGCCGTCTGTCCCGGGGGGCGACAAGAGTGTCAGATACCCCCTGATCGTCCAATCGTCTCGAGTAACAGCGAGAAATTTACATGGACCCAAATAAACCCAAGAAATAGGGGCATTAAGCTTCCTGGGAGGCACCCAGGAACCAAGTTGGGTTTAGGACATCAGAAAGGCGGCAGCCGAGGGCAAATACTCACAGCGTTGGCATTCTTAGCCCCCACGCTTGCCCGCTGGACGATGAGCTTCTTGTCTCCGAGCTGCATGCCATTGAGTCCAGCCACGGCCTGCGGGATGCATCCCACACAAGCGTCAGCAATTCCATCCGGAAGCCCCGAGTCACCCCAGACCTTCCAGCTGCTGCCCCACCTCACGCACCTGGTCAGTGGCACTGATGTCCACGTATTCACAGAAAGCATAACCCTTAGACAGTGACGTGGCACTGTCCTTCACAAGGTTGAAGGCCTTAAGAGGTCCGAACGACGTCAA
The DNA here is from genome assembly GCF_023856365.1 of Brienomyrus brachyistius. Classification (NCBI taxonomy): domain Eukaryota; kingdom Metazoa; phylum Chordata; class Actinopteri; order Osteoglossiformes; family Mormyridae; genus Brienomyrus; species Brienomyrus brachyistius. The sequence goes on along the minus strand of NW_026042527.1, from coordinate 50,622 downwards.
GAGTTCCTTCACCTGGGCAAGAGGAGGAGACGCGGGGGGGCGATTAGCCCGACAGTCCAGGCACGGCGCCTCGCTAGAAATGCTAATCTTAACTGTGGGAGAAGCAGCATGTTAAACTTTGCAAAACGACATGAGGAAACAGTGAAGACATCAGGAAAATGGCTTTATGACAAGTGGCTCGACATTACGGTGCAACACTAGAGCTCAAAGCCCCCTGTGCCCTTTCTGCATGACTTACTTACTGGGAGCGTACAAAAGTAACTATTTTGATTCTTGTCAATGAATGATAACACAGATTCCCCCCCCCCCATCCTACAGCATATACAACACAACTGAATTCCTAATCAAGTTCTCTGATAATTCCAACTACGAATTTTGAAATATGGACCGAGTTGCATCTGATTTTAAGGGCCACAATAATTAAGCTAGATGGTATATAAAAAAAAAACTAAATAAAAACAGCTAATTATATGTTAAGTGTTCCATGTATACAATGTGGAGGGGGGGGGGCGACTCGGCAGAACACAAACCCAGCCGAATCACTGACTTCCTGTTCTTAAAACCAAGAACCACATTGGTGCAGTTAATTAGAGGGACAAAGCCTACAGGAGATAAACTCACAGGTAAAGCTAAGAGCCGCCACAGGGTCCTGCTAAAGGGGCCACGGCTTGAAGCCAAACAGGACGAAATAGCTCTGCTAACATCATTCCTCACTTATTCTACAGGAATCTACTGTAAAGCCGCATTAACCACTGACTTCAGAAAGGAGTCACCTGGGACACTGGCAGCCACAAGAGGGCGCTACCTCCTACCTTCTCTTAGGGGCAAAAAAAAAAAAAAATCAAATTTATACCCTGTGATCAGCATAATAAGTCTCTCCCCAGCCTTCAACCCCCAAAAAAAGGACCCCATATGCTTAAGAGCACTCCAGGACAGAGCCCCCCCACAGGGGCAGGCCGTCGACAGGGAGGATATCCGTGCGAGGGACGGAATGTCTTACTTGCCTTGTGTTACATGTTGGCATGGCAGCAGTAGGTCAGTACTACTGAACAAATTATGAGCGAAGACTTAACGATCTTACAGGCCCCTAGCTGGGGACAAAGTGGGGAACAAAAATGAAAGAGCTGTAAGTATCAAAGCGGTAGCAGGGACTGCAAAAAAAATGTAAACACCAGGATACAAGCAGCGGTTTCCATTTCACCTGTCTATGGCACATTTACTGGCTTTGACGTGAAATACATTAACAGTTCTGCTGGATTCAAACTCTCTCCCCCCAGTGCTGCTTTGGTACAGCCTTCCTCTTGACTTGGATTACATGTGACTCACACTGGATAAGAAAGATTACGATGACAATCCGAAAAGGAGGAAAAAAATCAAAGAAAAACAAACTGACTGCACTTCTCACTTACCTTTCACTGAAACCGCGATCACTATCTTGTGGGCTGAGTCTTGCCATTTTTAACAGTTTAGGCTAAAGTGAGTGGGACACCGGAGCTCAAAATGTTACAATGCAGGGGTGGACGCAAAACGTTTTGCGATTAACTTTTGCAAAATAAATAGGTAAACTATTAAATGCCTGTATGGATTATGTCTATAATGGGCCGATTTCAGTGGGGTGGCGATATAGGAAGAAAAAAAAAAAATCATAAAAGATGCTAATGAGAAGTAGAAAATGTCTAAAATGTGACCCTTTCAACACTTTCAGAGTAAGACGACCTCATCTGTGCATGTTGTTATGGTAATATTATCCATCACTGACGTCATAACAGAATAGGGCATGGGGCACGATGTGAAAACTCCAGTGAAGCTGATAATCGTTCACCGGGAAAAAGGTCCGAAGTATTTTCTGCCTTTCGAGCGACACAGCAATGTAGGGAACGATTCTTCCGCAGCTCCCCATCGCTGTTAACGGGATGTGAAGTCATCGTTCTCAGTGTGCGGACATGGACGTGAGACACGGCACGTCTGCGAATACTGAAGCGTTTGGGGACTTGGTCGATCTCCCCCACATTTCAAGCACAGTCTATGGTAGTGTTTCCCAGCCCAGTCCTCGGGGGTACCCCCCCGGTCAGTCCACGTTTTTGCTTCCTCTCAGCACACCTGTACCAGGTATTCGGTGTTCCTGATTGGCTGGGAGCTAGGAGGGAGCGAAAATGTGGACAGTCGGCGGTTCCCCGAGGACTGGGATTGGGCAAACACAGGTGTACGGCAATGTGGAGGTATTCGTCAGTTAGGTGACGCGCAGATGACTCGATTTTAAATTTTCATGCAGCAAAACGACGCGGCTGATTCATCCGACTAACACTCAGCAATTAACCCGATATACAAATATTCCAGGGTACCCAGCAACAGGCAGCACAGGGACTGGCTACGTGACTGGTTTGGCAAGCCGCCAGCTGTAAGGCACGTTTCCCAAAGCCTTTGTTGCTAATAAGGTTATTTGCTAACAACATTAGATAACAACTGAATGGTTCCAACTATGCAAGTCGATAACATGAGGTTTTGGGAAACGTACCTTTTACATTAGCGGGGTCTCAATATCTTCATAATTTACAGCTGGATAAACAATGAGCGTAATGTAACTGTCAACTCATTACCTACATGTCTAATAAATGTTTAATAAATCCCATGAATATCTTTAAAAAAAAAAAAAAAAAACCTCAAATGTGCGGCTATTTTCAGCAGCTAGCTTTAAACATGATGCTGACATTTGACCCCCCAGTATCTTGTAATGAATTTTAAGCGGTGAGGTAACTTTGACAGGCTTTCTTTTCCTACTAATCAGTTACACAGAGACGAGTGTTTATTTTATGTATGTATGTGCGTGCGCGTGCGTGCGTGCGTGCGTGTGCGTGTGTGTGCATGCCTGCTTGAGTTCCACGTGCAGCAGTGGGACAGAAACACAGGAGGGTTGTGGGTCGGCTCCCCGGCGACAGAGACTGAGGGCGGGGTACCTGATCGTCACTGAGATAGTTGGGCAGGCCTCCGACAAAGAGCTTGTGTGGCGAGTCTGGAACCACGGTGGAGACGACCCCTGCAGACAGAGCGGCACGGCGCCCAAAGCCGGCCGATCACAGCAAACCGTCAACATGCCGGATAATGACCACGAGCAAACGGCGCGAGTGAAATAAGCCAACTTCAAATCAGTATGACGTCGTTATCTCCTATATAATATCAGATAAATGTAACTCCAGCAAAAAAATACCTAAATACTGGGGCAGTTTGACGACTGTTTTTTGTCTCTCCCATCTTGCTCTCCATGGGAGATGCTGACACATGCAGCACCAGTCAAAAGTATGGACACACCTGCTCTTAATGCATTTGTCTCTATTTTAGCTGTTATTCACCTTATAGTAAAAGGCCTTTGGGCATGGAAGTTATGCATATGAAGTACTGCAAAGACAAAATTTTTGTCTCTTCAAAATAGGAGCCATTGGCTTCGATGACAGCATTGCGGACTCAACCAGCTAACATATGTACCCACCTGGACCGTTTCTCCAACAGTCCTCGAGTTTCCACAAGTTCTGCGCGCAAGCTGGCTACCTTACTCTTACTCTCATCCAACTGATCCCAAACCAGCTCTATAGAGTTTAGGTTGGGGGGCTGTGGGGACCATCTCTTTCCTAGTTCACAAGGTAATAAGCTACTTGCATAACCTTCAAGGTGGGCTTTGGGTCATTATCTTGCTGAAAAACAAGTCATTTTCAGTAGGTGTGTCCAGAATTTTTAACTAGAATAGGAGCCAGCAACCCTAGAACAATTTGGGGGTTAGGGTCCTTGCTCAAGGGCCCAGTGGTGAAATCACTCTGCCAACCCTGCCAACCAGCAACCTTCTTTTCATGGGCAAACATCACAGAGCCACACAACACCCCTATGTTAACAGTAAGAAGTGAGTGACTGAGCTGTGTGTGTGTGTGTGTGGCTCAGCTGGTTAGGATGCCAGCGTTATCATCAGAAGATCACTGGTTCACATCACTGGTGATCACACCACTGGGCCGGCGAGTTTGCTCTAGGGACAGGCTGACCCTGATTTCTCAAAAAAAAAAAAAAAAAAAAAAAACATTCTTCACTTTGGATAAAACTGTCTGCTAAATATTTACAACATTAAGTAAATAAAAGTGAAAGTCTCCCTCTTTATATGACAAGACATCCGCAGCTTGCGAAGGACAGTCAGTCCGTAACGAGTACAAAAAACTGGCCTTGCCGATCGGCTCTTCAAAGGTAAATAAAGATTAAGGTTATGACGGCGACAAGCAAAACGGACCTGGTACGTGGAAGGCGGGCTGCTCTGAGATGCCAGGCAGGGGGCGATAGTCGTGGGGCCGCCTGATTTTTAACGACTGACCCTGGAAAATGATGCCGTCGAAGGCCATTGCCTGCGTGGTCTCATCCACGGACCGAAACTAGGGCAGAACGAAGAACGTCGTTAATCAGGGAAGGCTGCGGTCTCCGCCTGGACACAGCAGCCATTAGGCAGGAAAGACTCTTACTTCAAGGAAGGCAAAGTTCTTGTCCTGGTTTATCTGAACAGCGAGGACGGGATTGGTGGGACCTTGACATAAGCCAGCCAATCGCATCTGGGTATTGAAGAAATCCGCCATGGCCTCCTAAAAAGACAGGCAGACACACTGAATGAAGACAGGCAGACGTCTGAAGACATCAAAACAGGCAAACGAGAAAAAAAATGACTGACAAGTCTAGTACATTTATCTATTTATTTTGCGGACACTTTCATCCAAAGCAACATACATTTCATTGAAGAAGCAGGACCAGACAGTTCCTAGAGCAAATAGTGCTTAAGGGCTGCGCTCGGGGGCCCAATGGTGAAATCACTCTGCTGCCCAAGGGATTTGAACCAACAACCTTCTTGTGACCGGCTCAGTGTCCTAACTCACTGAGCTACACATGACACCAGTATGCATGACAGAAGGCAACGCGGGACTTTGCCTGGACTCACCTCCGTCAGGCCGAAGGGGATGTTGCCGACATAAAGCCGCCTGGCCTGCCGGGTCATCTGGCTGCCGACCATCGGCACCTGGGGTGGGCGTCACTGCCACGCCGCTGGTGGTGGATGTTGCCAGTAAAGCTATCGTGGGGATCTGCCCTGCAGCTGTGGGGAGGAGAAAGGGCTTCAAGACCCCAACCAGGGACGGCCAGAACATCCGGATCGTCGCCTTCATTTGCTTCTAACCCCTAGGTTTAAGCTCTCTTCACACTGTCTGAAATCATCCCAAGTGTTATTCCCTCTTTGACCAGCAGGGGGGAGGAGGGCACTCCAGAATAAATGCTTTCATTGCAACCAATATACCATAACCTTGCAATACTGAACTAGCACACATGGAAGCGTCGCATCCAAACCTTGCATTGCCTTGTACTGCATGGGGGTGATGTGCTCGAATCCCGGAGGGGGAACATCCCAGTACTTGTATGTCCTTTTCTTACGGCTTCTCCGAGGAGAGTAGCTGCCCAAACACAAAACAGAAGGTTGTTTTCCCCAAACAATACAGTGTAAACACTCAGAATCTGGCAAAAACAAACAGATGGCAGAATGTTTACATTTAACTTTGGATCGCAGGCAGTTTAAGGTCATGAGGGTGTGACCATGCGCCACTTTTTAGGCTGGCTTTGAGGTCCCATCGCTATGGCGGGGGCTACTTATAAACGCCAGTTAAAATTTAATATGGGTACAGTCCCCCTTCCCACCACGAAGAAACCAATTGGTTGATTGTGAAAGAAACTTGTTAAGAGGCCTCAAACCATGCTAGATATCAGCTTCAGTGCCTGTAACCGGGACCGTGAGGGGGGGTACCTGTGCTTCTTGTGCTCGCGTGAGCTGCTCCGTCGGTCACGACCCTTGCGGTCGCGGCTGCTGCTGCGCTTCTCGTGACTCCGCCCCCTGGAGTCCTTGCTCCAGCGGCGGTGCTTCTCGCCACGGCTCAGAGACCGGCTGCGGCTACGCTTCTTGTGTCGCTCCTTCTCCCGCTCTGGGGGACGACACCGTGGTACCAGTGAGACGGTGGGCGGAGCGACATGACTGCCCCCCTACCATCCATTTCGATAAATCCAAGATGTGTAACTCAGAGGGATTATGAATGTGTGTCCGGATGGTTGTGGGTTTGAAGCCCATGAGTCACAGAGTAATCATATTACCAACTTCCCTGGGGTGCTGGATGCTGACTGACCCAGCGCTATGCCTTAAAAGTCACTTACGGAGACCAAGATGTGGTACGGGGTCTAACTCCCCAGTTTCCTCACCAGAATGAAGCACCTCCATTCAATTCACATATTCAATCACACCCTCCTGAAACAAACACACCCATCTCTCAATGGCTAATAATTTCAAGGGCACAAGGACATCCCCTTGAATGTCAGTCTGTTGTGAAACAATAAAAACATAACCAGACTAATTAATGATATAGGAGCACAGTGGTGAGTACAGTTGCCTCACGCCTCCGAGTCTGGAGGCCTGAATTTTGCCTCTGCTCTCTGTATGGGGAATTTGCCTGGAATAGGCTCCAGGGGAGCCTGACTAAGATAACTGGTTGGACGATGGATGGGTAATTAATATCGTTTCAATCTGACAGACAGCACTTTATTAAACTAGCAATAAAATATCACCTTTCTATCCCAGCAGGTCCTTCATATAGAAGCTTAAATAAATCCCTGAAGGTGCAGTTTTCAGTGAAGCATTTAAACGCAGGTGCTGCTCGAGGAATCAGCTTCATGCATCAGTTATAACAGCGTTACGGTAATGCACCGCTGCAAAAGTACAGACACGGAGCGGCCAATGCATCTTACGTAAATCGGTAATAACCAATTACCGCAATCGCAGGCATAGTCAGAGCGCAGATATGAATGACTGGAACTGCTAGTTTATCAAACACGGCGGCACTTAGTGCTCGTCTAGCCGAATCAGGTCGTTTCGAATGACATTTTAGTGATTTAGTGATAAGGAGCTGATATGACAAGATTGCCATTTGATAGGTACATAAATCAATCCTACTTTCGACTCCGTTGTAACGCATGTTGTATATTTCAGTTGCGTTAGTATGGCTTAAGTTTATTCAGTTTACTGGATTCTCTGCACTTTAATGAAGTTATATGTGTATTGTTATATAACTGTACATCATTGTTAGTTACTGCTATCCGCTGTAAAGGTAGATACAGGTGCAAGACTTTGCAATAACGACCTAAAAGCAGTTGTTATGATTCCAGGGAACGCGGCTGATTTTTAGAGTCTATACATCATGAAGAAACGGCGATCGTGTGAGAAAGACTTATTCTGTACGGATGACAGGGCCAGCATTTCGGACCCAAGGGAAAGGCTATTGTGCATCGGAAAGAGACAAAATCATATCATTATATAGAAAACTCGTCGTAGTATTTAAAAACCAAGTAACTAACACTGTTATTAAGTGCGGACTTTAAATCAAGTGGTCGCGGTCGTTTTTATTTGCATAAAACTTTAAACGTGATCTTGAAAATATAACGCTTGCAACAAACATCCATGCATAGTGTGTTACTGCGAATGAAAATACGCGGGTCACAATTTATGATCCAAGTGTATAATGGTAAATAATTAAATAAATAAAACCGCAGGCTTTCACATCGAGTGCACCCCAATAACGTTTCATTGAAATGTCCATGTTATGTACGCCGGGCACTGATGGATGCAGGCCTAGCGATCTCTATAACAATGCCAAGCAAAGAATGTCACTGATTTACCAAAGCGGTCAGTTTTCGGGGATCCTGCGGCAGCTGGGAGAAGAAGAATCGGGCAGGTTTCAGAATCGGCGAGCGCTCGGATAAAAGGCACCGATTTCCCAGCCGCGCTTTTCTTTTCGGAACCAGCAGAAGTGCCCTCCGCACCATCCTCGGCGCTAGGACACGCCGGCCACTTTATTACCCTAAAACAGGGAGCATACACCGATCTTCAAAGCCAAACTTACCTTGCCGATTTTCGCTTAACTGCTTCTCAAACTCATCGAAATCGGACATTTTTCAGTCCGTACTAAAGACGTATTGCAAAATAAGCAGAGGTCCAACAGTAGGCCTTTGAATGGGCTACAGGCTGCATTGGGTTCTGCTGCTTTTTCTTCCGAGTCGCCTGCCCCTCCTCCCCCGAAGTCATCGGCTCTTCCTCGGTTGTATCACACACAGGTTCGGAAACATTCGATGCGCATTACCGTCCCCTCCTGCACTGGAGGGTTAAGGACAACGTGATTATATCGAACCAAAATTGAAATGTGCAAGTTGACTTTCCTAGTTATACGTCTTCATTTTTATTCTGGGTTTAACAACCATGAGTTTATGACGTATTTTACATGATTAGTTGGCGACTGGACCTTATTGTTTATATCTCTTATTAAGGATCCATCCATCCATACATCAATTATCAAAACCACACACTTACAATCCGAGTCTAGTTTCATATGCTGCGCTGCTGAGCGACCCGCAGAATATTATGCATGAGTACAAGTCACAAGCCCCGTTTCCACTAACACGGGGCCGGTTCTAGCTTGGTGCCTTTTGAGACCGAGGCAAAAAGATGCAGACTCTCCCCGTCGGGGAATCGAACCCCGGTCTCCCGCGTGACAGGCGGGGATACTCACCACTATACTAACGAGGAGATGTACGCGCACTACTTTTACATCTTCAAATAAACAGCGGATGACTACTAACATTTGCGAGTAATCAATGACTGAGCTTCATGTCATGACCATGGTGCTCAAGAGAAGAAAAAATACATAATGTACGTCCACTGATACCAGAACAACCATATAGCTTTATACTAAGACGATGATTAAACGGAAAATTCCTTTACAAAACACTGCCACAAAATCATAGTTTCGCAATATTACATCGTGCAACGGGACACAGTGTAAGTACGTGAAGTCGGTAATTAAATCAAGAAAAAAAAGTGAGAGGAAAAGAATACTTTTCTATTATCATATTTTTCTAACTGGCCAAACTGAGTCATATTTTGATTATACACACTAACAGAAAAACAGTGCAAATCTCCGGTAGTCCGTTTCACTTGCGCTCCGCTATGGGGCAGTAACAAGCAGAGCTTAAGTGTGGAAGGAAAAAAAAAACACAGGACAGCATCAATCCCAACTTCACAAACGCCGGAGATCGAGATGCTGTAAGCATGACAATTAACATCTTTATCCAAGGGAACAGCTGCAAGACACAGATGCCGCGCCTAACAAAGGTAGGATCGATTCCGAAGTTCAGGCATTTACAGACGCGGACTCTTCTGGAGTTGATTTTTTTCGGGAGATACGCATCAACTTCAAAAGTATGAACCGCATTATATCTATATCTGTTATGACGTTGTAGCTATTGATACTGATGCATCACAAAAATAATTTAAATGTTTTTTCATTCTGACATATGTTCGTTCGGACGAGGATTTTATTATATGAGATAAGTTTTAAATGAAAACTTTTTTTAATCTATATGATTAATTCTCGAATCTAAGCCAGACTTCACATAAATCATTCATTCATAAATATAATGGAACATACAACATCCAGGTATCCATGAAATTTATGATCAGGCTATACGTTTGTGATAACAACAAAACAACACAACATGTATATTTACAATATATGGGCCTATTGTTTAATATTGCCTCCAAATTATAGCCAGACAATAACGCAATAGGCCGACATCAAACTATTTTCATGTAAAACAAAAGTGCTGGCAGTTTGCTTGTGCTTACAGACCCCGCCTTGAGCCCATCCAGAAAGATCCCAAAAATAACCGACAAGCAAAGGTTGTAACAATCTGAGCATGTTTAGTTTAATGTAATCAGGAGCCGAATTAATAACGCGAATAAATGATCAAACCGAAAGTCTGTAGTCGGGAATATCCGATAACGTCTTTGACGTGCAGTTAAGATAGTCAGAGGAAAAACCTTGTAGTTTACTTATATATATGCCTAAATATATGAGTGTGTCTCTCCGGTGATTTAATGATGAATATAACGATTACATATCAAATCACACATTAAGCAATTATTATATTACTAGGTTGAACGTTTTCACTATGTCTGTCGTCACCTTGATTTCACGATTTTGACTATTCTTCTTATCCCAGATTGAACAAGTCATTGTGGCGATGCAAGATCCCGACATGGGGATAAAGATGAAGAATCAAAGACTGTTAATCACAGTGATTCCACATGCGATGACAGGTGCACGATACATATTTTACTTTTTAAAAATAATTTTTCGTGCCGCCCGGGTTGTCTTACACCCGGCCGTGCAGTGTCCCGGGGGCTGGGTCCTAATGGTCATTTAAGCCCTTCACAGGAAAGCCCATACATCGGCGGTCTTCGGGAATCCTGTGCATTAAGACTGTCATCGATCTCCTTGCGCTCATATTTATTTATGTAATTTATTTATCGAGTTCAGCGTTTTTGATTTATGACGGCTTAATGCATTTCTCGACTCTAACTAGATGCCTTCCTCGCTATGCCTTCCCAGGAAATGATATCGTGGAGTGGCTAATTCAGAAGTACTCCATCATGGAAGAAGGTAGGGCCGAGAAGTATGTAGGGAAGCGTTACCTGGTGCTCTTATGTGAGGTTAATCGATTGTTTTTTTCCCTTCGTGACGACGATGGCGCCCCTGCTGGCGAAAGACGTCATCAGGTTTTTTTTTTTTTGTAATAAAATAACAGAAATAAACGAGTCTTTTGAATAATAAATACAAATGAAGTAATAGAATTTGTCATCCATACAACAGATTAGCCTAGCTGCATTTATGTGTAAGCATATGCAATTCACGTGTCTGACAGAAGCATGTTCTGTTCCATTGATATTGCTGAGCCTGTGAATTAATAAATGTCAGAATTGAGCTTGTCCATAACATAGACACCCCATTCGCCTGAAGCTTTTGGGATTTTCTTCCCCTGGCGTCAATTTATCTGCTGAATTATTTATCTTTCTGCTGAGAGGCTATTAGTACAAATAATCTGTAGGCCAGTCCCGAGTCGCGCCGCTACGCATGCTGAGCTGTACGGTTTGATAGTCCCGATGCAAACTTCGCTGATAGCCAGAGGCAGTCAGTCATGCCTGGAGAAATATCGCTATCCGTCTCCCTCATTATGCACTTCTGCAAGACGCTGTTGTCCTGAATTCCCGGGCGATGCAGATGAGGTTTTAAATAGCAAGGGAGCAGATTTCCCTGATTTACAGCCCAGATTGGAAAAGAAGTCGGAATGGAAAGGAGGGGACTTTTAGGCAGTAGATGGCAGATGCATTAACAGACTTGAATGGGCAAAAAACCTGTTGCCCCGGTAAGCAGTTACCCCTCCCTGTAAACACTAGGCTTCCCCCTAGCAGCGCTGTTGCTGCGCCGGTCTGAAACCCCCGGGAGCGCCTGACTGCCAATGGCCGCGGAGGCAGCCGGAAAGTGGAAAGTCCCAATTACTCGTAATTAATTATAGTTCCGATGAGGAATGCACCATCCCCGCGGCTTATTCTGTGCACCATGTCAACGTTTTTTCCAGTTACTTGCTATACCGTAAAATAAAATATAATATGCCTACTCAGTTTCTAGTTATCGTGTGTTCTACTGTATTCCACTGACAAAAATTTAGAGAATTACTATGCCTAAATCTGGGCTACGAGTAGTGGATTTGTTTGAGCTTTGAGTAGTTTACGTGGAAATGAGTGACCACTTTGTGTGTTTTCAGAGGCACTTCATGTGGGGAATCTGATCGTGAAGCACGGCTACATTTACCCCCTAAAGGACCCCAGGACGCTCGTCCTGGGGCCCGACGAGACGCCGTATCGCTTCCAGGTAACCTAAAACCACGGTTTCTTCAGATGGAGGGCAGCGCGAGAGGGTGGTGGCCATGTGGGGGGGCACGCATATCGAAACTATTCGTTGGAGAGACTGCGGAATTACCGTGTAGGACAGTATTTCTCAATCTGGTCCGGGCTCCAGAGCTGAGAGGGTGCAAAAACGTAGACTGTCTGGTAGGGAGCTGGGAGGGAGCAAAAACGTGGATCATCTGTGTGTCGCCGAGGACCGGATTGGGAAACACTGATGTATGAGAACCAATGCCAGTTAAAGTAGCAAAATGCCTTCCACCCGCCTTGTCCCTGACATGTTAAATCACAAAGCACCTTTGTCACGCTGCTTCTGAATAGTTTCAAATGACAGCATCTCCTTTTTGCTAGACTCCGTACTTCTGGAGCTCTCAGCAGTGGCCAGCCTCCGAGCTAGATTACGGTGATTACCAATTATTAATCATGTGCTCGCCTATTACATCATTACTTCCCTTTACTAGAATAATAGAAAAACACAGTTTCTTGCCATGTCTTTCTTTTGCTCTTCTAAAGCGATTTATTTGACTAAGAAGAATATCAGAAAGCAAGGGCAGCTGATAGACTATGAAAAGGTAAGAGAAAATTTTTATTTATGTACATTTCAATGCTATTCTTATTCGCTGGTCTGAAGCATTGCTTGATGAGATCATGTGATAGCTGAATGCTCATGGGAGTTTTACTTACACAAAATATTATGAGGGTAGAAGGAAAAATGATTGGTTCAGAGAGATAACCAATTAGATTGTACATGAGGTGGATCCGAGCAACTAGAGGAGGCAGGAGCAACCAATCAGATGTCTTGGTCCTGCCTCCTCTGCAATCTGATTGGTTATCTATCCGAACCAATCATTTTCCTTCTGCCCTCAGAACATTTTTGTGTAAGAAAACCTCCCACCAATTATGCACATAGTAGGATCGCACATAGACATCCACCAACTTGCCGCCATGTTGCGTCAGGGTCAACGCATTTTAGGTTCTCATCAGTAAGAGGGTTTGTGAATCCGACACTGCCAGCTGATATCCTGGGAGGGGTTCGGCCTGTGAGTCATAACGTGAACCCATGCAGCAACGCAGCCAGCCGTGCGACCTGGCAATGTCGCATTTAAACATCGTCTCCGCAGGACAGCTACAACATGTTGCACAAACGGATCAACCACACCTGGGACTTCGTGGTGATGCAGGCGAAGGAGCAGCTCAGGTAAACCCCACCCCAGCCCGGGAATACTGTCGCATCGAGCTATGAAATCAATTTCATAAATGCACACAAGGGGACAGATGAGAATGGATGAATAAATCTCGTATTAAGAGGATGATGATGTTACCTAAATTAAAAAGTAACATGGTGTGTGGTCATAATTTCCCTCCTATCTGTTAAATCAGACCTCAGCCTAAACACTAGAGTCGGAAATCCATTTCTAAGTGAAAAAGGAAACAGAAAAATGAAAACCCTACCTTGCAGTTCAGTGATTACCGCTATATGCTAATTACCCAGTATGCTTTCTGACTCTCCATCGACTGCTCTGCTCCTACCAGGGCAGCCAAACAGAGGCGCAAGGCGGACCGCATCGTGCTGGAATGTCAGGAACAGGCCTACTGGCTCGTCAACAGACCGCCAGTAAGCACCTCCCCCGAAACCCCTGACTCCCTACATCTGCCCCGGCGAAAACCCAGTATGCTGTGATTAGAGTAAAGCACACACTGGGTAAACCTGAACTCAATGCACCTTGGCAGCTCGAATATCGCCTCAGGCTGGGGGCGATTCTAGGATTTTTTTGAGGTTGTGGGGCAGAGTGGTGGCTCTGGGCCTAGGGATCTGTGCAAGCAAGTGGAAGGTTGTTGGTTGAAATCCTGTGAATGCCCAGAGTGATTCTACTCCGTTGGGCCTTTCAGCAAGGGCCTTAACCTGCAATTGCTTTGTCCTGGGTATGACATTAATCTACATGCAGGCCTGTTAGGAGATCCTTCAACTTACAGGGGAAACTTGGCAGGATTGGCAGGAAGGCATAGGCAGGGTCCCATTCCCCCACAGAGAGCTGGGGGGTTGTGCAGTTCTCTCCCACGACAACGGGTTTGTTCAATGAAGGAAGGCAAAGGAAACATCTGTAAGGACATATGGAACATTTCCGGTATAATTTTCGATCTCCGTCATCTCCAGAGCATTGAGCTCAGCAAAATTCACGGGGGGGGGGGGGGGGGGGGAGTTTTATCTTCGTTAAGTAAGACACACAGAGTGTCTCCATGCATACTTTGTGGGGGAGGAATATATCACTTCAGGCCTGATAACCCACTACTGCTTCAGTGTGATCATGAAATATTTACTTAGCTGGGAAGAAGCCTATGTTCTGTGGGACGAGAGCTTTCAGAAGACAGACAGGACAGCAGGCTGCGGGAATGAGCAACTGCACCCTCGCTGAGTGTAATTTGGAGTTCATGAATAACACAGGAGAGTGGAGAATGAAAGTGTGGGACAGGAGCAGAGTGTGGTGTGTATCTGGCTTAATCCCGGCCGTCACTAGGGCCCCTTTCTGCTGGGTGCGCAGCATCTCTCAGGGCTAATAAGCATCAGCGTTTATGTGGGCCATTATCCCCATCCGGGGCGGCATCAGGAGGTGGGAATGGCAGCCACGCAGCTGCGGATCACATCCTAAATTCAGCTTATTTTGCAGATGTACCTTTTATTGAGACTAGAGCAGTTGGGGGTTTAGGGACTTCTCTCAGGGGTCCAGTGGTGATGTCACTCTGCTGACTGTGGGATTTAAACCGGCAACCTTCCAGTCATAGGCGGCGACTGCCAACCCGCTCAGCCACACACCACCTTCATTGATGAAACCCACCGTTTTGACGCCAATTAGACGGAAACACAGTTGAGCCAAAAACCACGCAGCGTAGGGCCCCCCAGTCAGGTGCTGCTCGTGTTTAAAAGGCAGGGACGCTCTGCACTCTGGTACGGCCAGGTGGACGGGGGAAGCTGGGGGGGGGGGGGGGATTAAAACCAGCAAATGACAAAATGGCCGCTTCCTGCCTCCTTTCTCTTTGCCCGAGAAACACGAGACGCATCGCTAAGACTGGTGATGCTTGGATCTGGGAGAGAGGAGTGCGAAGGGACTGGGAGACGGCCTGAAGCTAAAATGCAGACATGCTGTGTTTGCGTCTCCCCCCCCACCACCCCCCCACTTGTTGGGCCTTTTAAACGAGCTGGAAGAGGATCCCACCTCCGGAATACCGGATCCATTATCTGACCTCTATTCCTGCGGCTCAGGCTTAATGCTGCATGTTAGCGGAGAGATAATGGATGTAATTGCAAATAGCAGCGTAATAACTTGCCAAATAGTCTCTCTGCTGTTAAGTCCTGAGCTGATCTGAAGCACTTTAATTGGGATTTAAGGAAACCATGTTAAATCAGATTGCATTCAGTATCGACATTTGGTTAGTTTATTCTGTAAAGCAGGGTACCCCAGTCCTGATCATGGATACTGTGTCACCGACTGGCCCTCCAGGACCGAATGGTCCTTTTGGAAAGCTGTCACACTGTCCCCTACTGGGCAGTGTCGCCATGGGCTGTACCCAGTGGCATCATGGGAAATGTGACCAGTAGTGCTAAGGGGTATTAATGCAGCGTTAGACCGGCGTCAGTCTGCTTGAGAGAAACGAGCTCACTCTTCATCTGAAGTTCAGCTAAGGATTTCTCACCCTCTGATTTTCTGCAGCCGGGAACATTCAGCGTTCAAGAACAAGGCCCTGAGCGAAGGAACCGGCACAACTCCCGAGTCCAGCTGGTCTGAGCTTTTTATTAAGCATATACATTTTTTCCGTAATGCCAGTACCTGCTGTTTATCGCCTCTGTCAGTCACAGGACCGGATCCGGGCAAACAAGAGAGCCGCTCGGGGCCTAGATAAGATCAAAGTCATGAAGAAAAAATATGTATATTAATATCTATATATATATGGCAGCTATAGGCAGAATAGGCTGTTGCCTTGGGCCCCCAAATTACCCAAGGAAGTGAAGTGATAATCAGTGTTTTTGGTGGGAGGGCATCCGAGGGAAGCTCGTGTGTGAGTGTGACAGCACTTCGTTGTGCTCATCTTTCTGTCTCACTTCTTCCTCACTTCCTGCTCTCGTTTTCCATGCTAACGTAAGTACGTCAGCAGTCCCACAATACATACTCGTAATAGTGCTATATTATTCATGGTTTCTAGACTGGATGTCTGCTTAGTAAAGCCAGGAGCTGAGTGTGAGCAGAATTCCTACTGTCTGATTCCTTGCATGTGATTCGCTCGTGGGAGTTTTACCCTCACAAAAATGTTCTGAGGGCAGAAGGAAAAATGATTGGTTCAGAGAGATAACCAATTAGATTGTAGAGGAGGTGGGTCTAAGGAACTAGAGGAGGCAGGAACAAGACATCTGATTGGTTGACCCCCCCCCCTCCTCTAGTTGCCTGTATCCACCACTTCTACAGTCTGATTGGTTATCTCTCTGAACCAATGAACCTTGTGCCCTCAGAACATTTTTGCG
This sequence comes from Brienomyrus brachyistius, assembly GCF_023856365.1. NCBI lineage: Eukaryota > Metazoa > Chordata > Actinopteri > Osteoglossiformes > Mormyridae > Brienomyrus > Brienomyrus brachyistius. The sequence goes on along the minus strand of NW_026042527.1, from coordinate 34,264 downwards.
CAAGTAAAACTCCCATAAACATGTGGCTTATATCATGTTTAGAGACGGTTTTGTTTCTTCCTTCTTTACAGAACAGAACGCGGACTACTACAAAAGAGAGGTAAGCCTGAAAGAATTTAGAGTGAACCTATTTCAGCTGATGGGATGGTTGCCAAGAACAACCAAAGAGGGTGATTAAGTGGGCTCTTAAGAATGCTGTCATAAGAAAATTGCTTCGGAAGGATCTACATCTGTGTTGTCGTTTTCTTTTGTTGGCTCTCAGATATTGACAAATTCTGTTTAAAGGTACAACAGCATGGCTCTTATCAGGGATTGGATGTGTTTTTTCTGACTCTTATATTCCCCGTGTGATTTTTCATGGCTCCCGACACCAGATTGAACACATCAGGAAATCCCTGGGCCGCTCGAGGGTCAAGTCCTCCATCTGCCTGGAAAGGTTGGATAACAGCCTCCCCCACCTACCCCCCCCCCAACACCTGTGATTCAGCCTCAGTCCCAGCATAGCTGGGGGACCACTGGTTCGACACCAGTCCACATTAGTCCCTAACTGGGGGATATCTCTGGGTATTCTGTATACTGTGCCTCTGATTGGTGGGGGGGGGGGATCTATTTCATGTTAATTCTGACAAAAATGCTGGGGACTGCTCTTTGTGAAAATCTAACCTCGTTATTTCGTTCTTTCGTCCATCTGCCCATCCATCTTTCACCATAAATCTCAGAGTCACACATATCCTGGATTAATGATGCCTAACTAATATTGAAACCGGTTGACTATTAAACTGAATTGAACTGTATTTAACTGCAAATAATTACTTAATATTGATCAGAAGGTCGCCGGTTCAAGCCTGGCTTCAGCACACTTGTGGGTCCTTGAACAAGGCCCTTAACCCCCAGGTTCCTGGGAGCCTCTACGGGCAGCTGCCCTTTGCTACCAAGCTTTCTCTCACCTATGGAGAGCAAGATGGAGGAGATGAAAAGAGAATTTCCTTATAGGGTTCAATGACGTATAATCATTTCGTCACCATTTCGAGCTCCAGTTTGCTGGAATATGCCAGCATTGAACCTGAATATTTGATGACTTGCAAGGATTATAGAAAGTAGGACTAAAACTGGGAATGGCTGGTCTTCTGTGTTCAGCTTCCTTAAGTTCAGCGAGCAGTACCTGAACCATGACCCCATGATGCAAGGCTGCCCCCCCAGCAACCCCTGGATAACAGATGACACGGCACTCTGGACGCTGAATGCCGACATGTGAGTGTGCGTTACCGCGCCCCATCCTGCCTCTTCAGGGCCACACCCCCAGAGGTGACTGTCGTCTCTTCACTTCCACGCCTCCTGGTGCAGGGTGGAGACACCCACCAAGCTGCGGGTGGAACGATGGGGGTTCGGCTTCACGGAGCTCCTTAGGGACCCTCTGGGACGGTGCAAGTTCAGGGAGTACCTGGAGAAGGAGTTCAGTGGTGAGCAGCATGTAGACCCCCCCGCCCAAGTAGATCAGCTTCATGGAGGCATCGTCAGCAAGTAAGAATCATATTCATTATTTGATCACTGCGGGCCTATTTGGGCAGTGTGTGACTCAGCAGATTGGGATTCATTGCAGGAGGTCATCAGCTCAAATCCCAGAGTCAGCTGAGTGACCTCACTATTGGGCCGTCGATCAGTTACTCCAGGGACTGACTGACCCTGCCCTCTCAAAAAAAAAAAAAAATAGGATCTAGCATCTGCTAAATTAATAATCATGATCCCTCTATGAAAGGCAATTCTCCTCCATATTGGCATCGTGATGAGCGCCTCCTGCAGGTAGCTGATGCATGCGCTGTTTCATTCACAGTGGAGAACCTCTGTTTCTGGGAGGCCTGTGAGGACATCCGGCACGGCGAGAGCGCTACGATCCCGCAGAAGGTGGAAGAGGTCTACAAGTGAGTGCGACCTTGTGGCCCAGTGGGACAGTTTGCATCCCAGTTGAATTTAGAGCAGGCCCTGATGTGGCACTTGCTTACTCCCAGTGGGACTGCAAAGCTCAGGCTCATCACTTCCTTCCCCCCAGGCAGTTCCTGGCCCCGGGAGCCAGCAAGTGGGTAAACGTGGACAGCAAGACCATGGAGAAGACCCTGCAGGGCATGAAAAGCCCACATCGTTTTGTCCTGGATGACGCCCAGATGCACATCTATTTCCTGATGAAGAAGGTAGGAGCATTAACTGTGCACAGCCATGAAAGTGGATGACAGCTTCATTAAAACGGGCTCTCGGCCTCTCCTCTCACCCTCAGGACTCCTACGCCCGCTATTTAAAGTCCGATCTCTACAAAAACATGCTGGCTAGAGCCATAGAACCACAAGAGACCAAAAAAAGGTAAAACTATTATCTTCTATAAAAGGGGTCTTTCTGTAATATATTCCATGTATTTTATATAAGGGGATAAGACTCATATTGGTGTGGGATACACACAGGTTCTGTTTCTGGGGTTGTTAACGATTAATTCCAGGGATTTTTGGGCTTAGTGTGAACTGCTGGCTTCAGCTTAGCTTCGTCACTAAGACTACACAGAGTTCTGTAATGTTAATTGCTTTTGCGTCCCCTGTGATGCTCTCCAGTTTCTGTTTGTAATTCCACGGTAGTCAAGGATTTTCCAACATGGCTGACTTAGAAAAGGCAGTGCCACAAGTGTTAGCGGAACGCTAACATGTTCTCCTTCCCATCATGCCCCAGTGTCTTTCCCTTTGTGAGACGCCAGCGGCACTCCAGCCGTAACCCTGCCCTTTTCGCCCAGGCCTTAGAGGACAACGGCAAGACCAAGTCCCTGGGGTCACCAGCAAGTCCCACAGCAGCCTGCTCTTCCTAACACTGCCTCCTGGGGGGGGGATGCACTCTGAGCTCACTGCTGCCCCACAGAGGCTGTTTGGGGGCGGTGCTCTGCTGCTCTATTTGACGCAGTCTTCCAGGATTTTTAACTTCGGATGTATTTTTATTATAGTGTCATGTTAAATAAGAACAGACTAAATTATGGTTCAGATCAGAAGTGAGAAAAGTCCTGTGTCTCTATATATAGGAAAAGTTTATTTCATTAGTAACAGACAAACCATAGTTGAGCCAAATATTGCCTTATTACTAAGTAATAAACATCTGCATACAACTTTCACTGAAACAATGGTTGTAATAGATAAATAGCCATTTAAAACTTGGCATTTAGCTCAGTGCTTATAATGTGGATTGTGTCCCATATTCCAGATCAAAACTGTGCAGTTTCGAACCTGCATCATGTCTGCTTCAGATTCCAGCAGCTTCTCTCATCCTTTGTTCATTTACTTCTTCAGCATTTCTCAATAAATTAAGCAAGTTTTTAATTCACCTTTAGTGGAATTCTGTCACTTAAATACCAAAATAGAATAACACAGGTGTCGTACTTTTCAACCATTTTTCTTTTGGCTTATAAACGGCATGTGCTACTCTGAGATCACTGACCTGCTGGAGATGTGGTTCGGAACCGCAGGTGACCTCGAGTTCTTTTTTTTTTCCTCCGTGGAGGGAATCAAACAACAAAAGAGATTAGCCAGAGATCCACCCTGCACGGACTTGCTGGTATGATGGGAACGGGACCTAGATTTACTGGAAGCACAAAGAGAGCAAACTAAATTCTGCCCAACAGACAGGCGGAACAAATCGCTACAAAAGGTTTCAGTCACCTGTCTCCCCTGCCAGGACAGCACCTCCCTCCCACAGCGCACCAACAATACATTATACTATTATACCGTGTCTTGGAAAAGTATTGGAATCCTACTTAGTGTTTTAAAAAGCAGCACATTTCTAAATTATCTATATCCCAGTCCCTGAAAGCTATAACTAAAGATTACTGAGGGTAAGATGAATCTCTGCTGCATCTCATAAGTTCATTAAAAATCGAAACTTCCTTTCTTTCAGAACTGAATTTTCTGCCATGTTGGTCTTTAAAATTGTCCATTCGGCTCCAACAAGCTTTCGAACTCCAGTTTGAATGAAATATTGGGCTGCGAATGTGAAGTAGACAGGGTCATGGTGAGGAATGCGTCAGGAATATGGGGCGTGTCTGGAAGTCTGTGTCCATCACCAAAGCCTGTGATATTCATTATTGGCGGTTTGTTTATTGGCTGCTAAGGCTCACAATGGAAGCTCAATACTAAGTGTTTTGAATTACTGAAGTTTGCATGTTGACGGAGCCGGGATGGATGGATGGATGGATAGATAAATGTTTAATAATACATGCAGTACAAGTGTCAAACTAACTTTACCAGACAAGCCCATTAAAACGAGGCTCTCAGTTTCTCTTGAAATTCTTATGTAAAAAAAAAAAAAAATAATAATAATAAACTACTTTGCATGTTACTTTTTAATAGATTTCCTTTTTAAAAAATTAAATCTGACTACGCAAATCCTTCAACTCCTACACTACCCATCAAGGCAATCCTCAGGATTCCAGCAGCACAGAGTTAACTGATGTTCTGCGCGGTTCTTAAAAATGCATGAAACTCGCGAGATAAAAATAAAACAACCGCAACAGAGAATACTGAAATTCCGTCTTCATATTACTGAAACATACAGGATTAAGAGACAACATGAAGTTGGGAAAGGGATTGGTGGGGGGTGGGGGGTGGGATTAAAGGCACTGTCAGCATAACATCATAAAGACGGCACCGATGTCCATTTGCCATGGATTATGTTGTATTCTGCGACTAAAAAGGACCCATAATCTGATTAAGTTCACATCAGACTAATGAGTGAATCTTCTCTGACAGCATTACTGACGCATAGCCCGCCATCCAGAGCTGCATTAGTGCGTTATGGGTTTCTAAGGCCCACCTTAACACAGCAGGGAAACACGTGCTGCTTAGTACGCTATTTCTCGGATCTGTAACATCGTAAGGTCACAGTACAACGTCGTGTCTTTCTGCAACTTTATAGCAGGGCTGAACAGCCAGGTGGCATTTTGGGCATTTTCAAGGTGAGCCGATGGGTAGGCGAGCCGGCAAAAATCTTGGGGAACCCCCCCCCCCTTTCCCAGTCAGCAAAATTTATTGCACAGCAAAAGTTATGGAGACCCCAGCTCTGTAAAATTTACTGTGGGAGTCCAAGGAAACTTTAAAAACACAATATCTCAATCTCCGGAGTCCTTTAAACCTAAAAAATATACAAAGAAATCTATGCTGTGATTCTGCTAGAGAATTTGGGCCCCATGAATGCATATCATATTGGGCCACAAACCCACACCAATGCAGTTATGTTCCAAGTTTTTTACTGTCCTAATCTCCCCCCCTTAACTGCGCCCCAGACTTGATGTTCCACGTTACAATTTCAACCAAATGTTGTGTGTTAAAAAAAAAATTAAATTGTGCACCAAAATTTTTTAACATGAAAGCAAGCATTAATAAAACTTAATCAAATGTTGATTTTTTTTTTTTTTATATATAGAATTTCTCATTGTTTTGCTGATATCTGGGAAAACTGGGTTCATGGATCGGGATGGAAAGGCATGTTCAACGCACATTTTTTTTTAAATATTGATTTCCAGCAACTAATAAGCAAATCGAGGGAAATCTGCAAGGTACAAATCTGCAAGGTACAACAGAACCGTTCATCTCATTTCTACCCCGTCAAATCGCGTCCCAGGCTTTCTGGACCTCCCACTGAAATGCATTCAGCGACATCCACCTAAACAATTGCATTACCCCGGCAACGGGACTGCAGTAATCTCATTTAGTCTGAGAATTTGTGTGTCAGAAGGTAGAAAATTAGGATACGGACACGTTGCTCAAAGAGTGCCACGGAGTCACCAGCAGTATCATCAAACACGCCATTTAATACAATAATTTTTTTATCATTGTTTGTATAAATACAAATGATTCTTATTAAACAGCATGACTGACTCGTGCAATACAAATAGGCATATGCATCAAAACCTTTATTAGATTTCAGAAATCACAGAAGAAAATCAAGCTTGGCAAAATAAAAATTATGCAAAATTATCCAGTATATTTCAGCCGTTTCTATAAATGTACGCTAAGGTGGTACTTGCCAACGCCGAAACAATTCTCTCATCCAGTCACAGTGCTCTTTAAAATGGAGATACTTTAATTTATTTAAGGTTGAGTTAAAACACGACATTTAATATTCAGAATAAAATCAAAATCTGATAAGGGATTCACATCGTTTACCGTTTAACTGGTATGTCCATTTTCGATAGGCTTGTTGGGTGGGTAAAAACCCTATTTAACTGATCAGGGTCACTTAGGCAAGTTCACCTTAATTAAAAACAAAATAACTAAACAGCACATAACTAGTCAAAGTGTAAACTCTGCTGTTGGCAAAAACTGTACGGCTGGACCCCCAAGGGCACCAGCGACTGTAGGGCCTTGCTTGGCCAGTAGGGGGCCCCCTTGCACGTGACATTGCAAGGATTTGTAAGTTGTAGGGCGCAGATGGGAAACGAGGTGGGGTAAGAAGCATTTAAAGTGCGGAGCCACATACAGCCATGGGGGTGGGTTTGGGTTTCTAGCACAGCCTGCAAAGACCAGAATAAGTTCCTTTCCTCAACACACTAGCGCCCCCTTGGCCAAACACGACCCATGGTCACCTTGCAAATCATTAAGCTGCCCTGAACCCCACTCTGCTTTCAGTAAGTGCCATTTAAAAACAATGATATACACACATTTTCAGGAGAGCACCTGTGAAGTCACCCCCCCACACACACACACACACACTACTGGCATTGTTTGGCACCCGACCCATGTAAACCTGACCCCGATTTGCATAATTTATTCAGGTATATATCAGAAACCAGGGTTTCTGCCACCTAGAGGCTGTACGGCGCAACAAGAGACAAATCGCCATCAAAAACACAGGACCTGGAGAATCACCCGGGGTGGGGGGGATACATACTGTCACATACTGGCGTGGGTGGGGGAGGACGCAGGCAGTGTGGCAGTCAGCCAATGGGCGAATTCACGAGAAAAAACACTGTATGTTAAAAACCGCTAGCATCCAGCATGAGAGAAAAAGGTCAAAGCGAGTCAGGGTTTTTCCGGGGGGGGGGGGGGGGGGGGGGGCAGGGTTGGTCTTACCTACACTGGCATGGGAGGGGTGGGAGGCATTGGTTAATGGTACAATGTGCAAGACAATTATCTGGGAGAGGAAAATTAACTTCCCCTAAAGTAAAACTAAAGTCACAAGAAAACTGTGGTACCCTCTGTCAATAGACCACACTCAAAAAACTCTGAGTAAAAGAGGAACGTTATTGGCCTGGCTAATCTCTCTCTCTCTCTCTCTCTCTCTCTCTCTCTCACACACACAGCTTGAAATGCTTTTTACACATTTACACTAATGTATATCACAATGCTACCAAAGCTTTGCAAATGACCACAGAGCGGGACTGACACCCAAGTGTGTGTAGAACCACACACACACACACACACACACACACACACACACACACACACACACACACACACACACACACACACACACACACACACACACACACACACACACACACACTCACTCTCTCTCTGAAGTGCTTTAAAAACATAACGGATAAATTATTTTATGTGCAAACTGGGAGGGGGCAACAAAAAGTCGCAAAACACACATGGAATCGATCCCCTCCCCCATCACAACCAACCCTCGGTGAACGAAACCAGAAAGTCAGTCATTGGCATCCCGGGTTCCGGACTTTGCTGAAATGCACGACCGGTGCGGGTTCTGGCGGGGGCTGACTGGGGGCAGGGGGGGTTGGCCTGGTGAGCAGCGCGGCAGTCGCCTTCCACGCATCACGTCTGTGCCAGCTGCAGCTCCTCCAGGCCGTCTTTGCCCAGGTGGTAACGGGCCAGGTCCTTCCGCGTCACCAGTCCCACCACCTGGGCACCGGGAAAATGATTGGTACGTAGAACAGGGCATAGATAGCTGGTTATGTTATGAGGGAGGGGTGGGAGTAGCACAGGAAACCAGGGTGATAACCTTGATCTAGATGGATGCCCAACGGCCACTGGCTGAAAACCGATGCAGTAATTTTCGAATTTTACAATGAGAATGGAGATATGTGCTGGAGATGACGAAGGCCTGAGGACCTCGCAAGGCAGACGCACCTGGTTGTCACTGTCCACCACAATGAGGTGCCGCAGACCAAGGGCCCTGAACAGCTTGAAGACACGAGGAAGCGACGTCTCCTGAAAAAGAGGCAGAAGAACACAGTCGCAGAACATGACTGTTTAGTCAAATGTGTCTCTGGTTCTCAAGGACCAAGACCAAGGCTGAGACTGAGACTAGTACCTGCGTGACAGTGTAGGGGGTGGGATTCATGAACTCCGTCAGGTCCATCATGCACTCCCTCTCGTCTTGGGACACATGGATGGACTGGATCGGAGGGAAGCGAGGGTAGGCATCCCGGAAGTCCTTCAGCTGCAGTTTGCGCAGATTGAGACGAGAACGAGCCCGTTCCACAAACACCTGGTTGAAAAGAGTACACCGGTCACAACGTGGATGAGCACACTTCTCATTGGCTTGCTGCACTGACATTCGCAACCGTGTACGCAGTAAACAGACCCCTCATTGGTCAATCGCACTGCCAGTCACATCCAGGTATTCAATAATCAAACCCCTCATTGGTCAGCTGCACTGTCATTCACAGGCATGCATATACACCAAGCACCCTGATAGGTGTTAGTGTGGACAGACATGCTCCTTATTCAGCTGACCTCTGCAGGAACCTTAGGTCACACTCACCTTGTGTTTCAGGAGCACGATAAGCTGGGAACGCAGGATTAAGCCACAGATTTTCCCTGGCTAAGAGCACAAAATTCAGATTAGCAAAGCCCCAAAGTACATCATGTGACAAATCTCCAGGAAAACAAAATCACCCCTAGTGGGAGGGACATACCTCACAGCCATCACTCAACCCGGAGACTACAGGGAACCCGTTGTGATTGGTCGAGGTGTTGCTGAGCACATCCACAATAGTGCCCACTTTCTCCACCAGGTTGAAGCAGGTTACTGGAGAGCTCATAACCTCCCTGAATGGACAGACACACCAAACCTGAATATACAGTGAGAATGAAGCACCAATGTCTTGCTAAAGGCGTGTACTGGGCTCATTGAAGCATTAGCAGGGAAAATCCTGTAGGGGGCAATATACCTGGCAGTCAGGGAGTGGGAGGTGGCTGGGGCATCCCAGTGCAGGAAGGGCACACTCTGCAGCTTGATGTGGATGTCGTATAGCCCCTGTGGGAAAATTCGAGTCACTCAGAAGAGCTTAGGATCACATCTGCACAACATTCACAAGCTGCCACCCCTTGAAGTTTTACTTCCTCTAAGCAGATTTGCTGGCACATTGAGGAACAGAGAAGCGAAACGAGCTGTCACAGCATGATGTGCCACCTTAAGTTAGACAGCTGTGCAAAAACAACGGAAGGGTTCTCAAAATCAGTCACTGGAAGGACAGATGAAAAAAAGATGGCGTCAGACTGGTGGCTAGCTGCACCACCCACACCAAAAGCAAACATGAGACCGGAGCAGTTAACGAAACACGACTGGCCCGATTCCAAGTTCTGCACGGTCTGAAAGGCGATGAGCTCATCACTCACTGACAGGCTCACACATAATGCCAAATGGACCAACCCGCTCCAACCCAAAACGTCAACACTGACCTCCACGAAATAATCGCCCACGATCTTCGCCGTCATCAGAACCAGCATTATGGGTAGGCCGTAGGTGACATTTCCGGTGGCTTCCACCATGATGACAGTCAGGCTGAGGGTCATCCTCACGATCCCACCTGGCAAAGACCTTCGTAAACAGACGCAAACCCGAAGCCTCATGTGCCTCCATGCACCTCTAGACGAGCTCTGAAAAGCAGGCTGACCGCGGACGGACACTCACCAAGCTGGGCGGCGGCTCCAATCAGAGCGTACTTCCCAGGGTCGGCCAAGGTCTGTCAAACGAAACGCCACAAATCATAAAACATGCTCATTCAAAAACTTCGAGGGGGCTTTACTTCCAACAAACATTATGTTAAACTACATCTATGCCGACATGACGCTGGGCGGCCCAGGAAATCGATACAGCACTAACCAATAGGGCACCTTCAAAGAGTCACGTGACTGCTTAAAGAGTAAATCTGATTGGACAACAAAGAGGAAATCAATCTAAAGCGGGTGTTGAAGGAGGCCCTCTGACTTCTAAAGACCCCGTTCAATTTCCTTAATATATCAAAACCTGCAGCGTTTCCATTAAAGTTCTGCACAAACAAGCAAATTTGTTGACAAAGTGAAATTGCATAAAGGGTGTTTCCATTAAGTAACATCATGGAAACAACACCTGCAATTTATGATTCCGTGCCTCAACATGGATTGAGCTTTTCATGAGATACGAGCTCTAGAACCAAGTCATCGTGTCCTACACAGCAACAAGTTCGCAAAATCGGCTTCCATTTCAGTTTTGCGAATCGCCACAAAAACCACTTCAATCAAACTGAAAGCGTTTGAGGGCTTGTCCTCCTGAAATATAATCGTACCCATTAACGGATTTTCAGTTTTGCTTCTTCAAAATGTGCAAAAAAATCAAGGTCAGTGGAAAACGTCGCCACTGTGAGGTTTCTCTCTGCTGAGGGAAGAGTTCTGCTATCGTGACGGCCCCTCCTCCGCCAGCGGACCACGCCGCCTCACCGGCTATACGGCGCTTCCCCAGGAACGGCGACCCGTCCTGATGTACCTGTATGGAATTGTGCGGCGTAATGGAGGCCAGCAAAATGCCAAAGAGCCGCCCCCAGGCGGCGCCGATGAGCAGCGAGGGGATGAAGACCCCGGCGGACACAGTCAGGCCGTATGTCCAGCAGGCCAGGAAGAAGTAGGTGATGGTGAAGATTCCCAGGGTCACGGGATTGTAGGAACCTGCCGGGGGGCGGGGGGGGGTGGTGGTGGTGGAATTCATCACCTAAGGCAGTGTTTCCCACGTTTTTGCTAAAATGTTGATCATGTAGTTGATCCCCAAGAACGCTAATCTAGCGAAACCAGCTAGTTTTACTTGATTCACCCTTGTAATGAGGATACAGGTGTACAGAAATTATTTCATGATGAATGGCATTTTTCATATGATCATTTCCATTTTTCTACCTGGTGTAAAGTGCAATTTGGAGCCGATCAAGACCAAGCCATGTTACTTTGGTATGTCTTTCATCCACTAGAGGGCATGGATGAACACAGTTTAGTGCCGTTCGAACTTGCCTACGGTGGCATTCGTCAGGGCACTTGAGAAGCGCTCCTGTTCTCCCCAGGCAGGGTGACAGTCCCCCCATCCCAAATGAGGGAAGCCTTGAATAATTGAGGAGGATTGTGTGTATGGGTTTAGCTGTCTGTCTGGGAAAACAATCAGCCAGAAGCGGCCCGTAAACAAACCTACGACACGACAGAGGTGGCAGACGAGTCTGACTGTTCAAACAGCTGCCCCGGACCTAGCCAGCCTGTCACCAATATCAAACACAGGTGTTCATTCTAAAGATGGACAACGGACTGTAATTATAATCTCTTCCAGAAGAAGGGCACAACAGGGGCGACCAATCCGGCTTCAGGTCACGACCCATCCTGCCCTGAAACACGTGCTGGAAACTCCACGGACCTGCGGGGCTGTGGAACAGGCTGCGGACACTCCTCTCCGGGGTGTTGAAGACGATCGTGGCCATGGAATTGTACTCGCCATCAGCACAGAACAGCTGTGAGAGGGATAAGTGGAGGTTCAGGCCTGAGGACAGGATACACACCCTCTCAGCTGTTCAGCCAATGAAATCACAGAGAGCCCACCTCCAGCTGCCTTACCTGCAAGGGGTATTCCTCCAGCTGATCCTCCCCCAGGGGCTGGCAGTCGTTGGAGAAGTAGATCATAGTGAAGAACACAGTGGCCGTCACGGCAGCAACCAGTATGGCCTCGATCACCTGCAGGCAGGGCCGGTGGATATACCTGGGGATGGGGGGGGGGGGGGGGGGGGGGGGGCATGGTGGCTCAGCTAATGATTTTGTTGTGGGACAACTTTCATTTGCATCAAACCAGTGTGGGGCAGTTTCAAGGTCAGCCCCACAGTCTCGGGATATATTTATTTAATTATTTAATTTCAAGTGTTAAGATGCCTAAGTTTCAGACAGGCGTGACACAGTAAAAACCAAACAGGCCTCACTTACGTGCACACACACAGGCAGAGGTACGCACACACACACACACACACAGGCACACATGCGCACAGAAGTACGCACACACACACACACACACAGGCACACACACGCACACAGGCACACGCACACAGGCACACCTGATCCTGAGGATGGTGAGCCAGTAGTTCAGGACGTTGAACAGTGCTCCCAGCAATCCACCTGCGGGGGGGAAAGAGACATGGGCCCGGCATGAGAAAACCAGAAACAGAACCAGTCCGTTAAGATGTAAAAGAGCAAGGTTTGGGTTTCCACAATAAGACGCTCCCTCTCTCTCTCTCTCTCTCACCGAAGGCTCCCATGACGATAAACAGAGGAATCTCATACAGGTAGTACTCCGTGCTCTGAGGGGGGGGGGTAAAAAAAAAGAAAAAAAAATCAATACCCAGAATCCTCCAGTCAAACATGCAAATGACAACATCACACCCTACAGGACTACACACATGGGGGCACCTCTTGTTTGCCTCTTTTTTTTTTATTTAATTTTATTTATATATATATATATATATATATATATATATATATATATATATATATATATATATATATATATATATATATATATATATATATATATATATATATATATATATATATATATATATATATAGAGTAATTTCTTCTATTTTCTAAAAAGTTACTGATATCTAGTTGGATGGCTAGATGAACACCGCTTCAGTTCCCAAACTTCTCCTCAGGGGCACCTCAGCCGTTCCATGATTTTGTTAAATTTCACCAACAGCTGAATTAAAAAAAGTTAAATATACTGGCTTAAAAAGTCAGTGAGAGACTGACTAGCTGTATGAGGTGTGCTGGTGGCCAAGTCAAAAAAAACACATGGCTGCATTGGACGGTCGCTGCAAATACTAGGATGATTTTAGCAGAGGTTCTGAAATGGCGAAGTTGACACACTTTCACAGGCATAATATCATAGTTTTACACCAACACGAGGATAATCTAAATATCATTTTCTTTGCCTGCCTAAGACTTTTGCACAGTAGTGTATAATTTTTAAAAAAATGGTGAACGTGTTGTGATCCTACAGGAAGCATACAGTGGGCATCCGGGGCAAACGTTTCAAAAACTTCAGGCACCGAAGGCGGGAAAAATTCTGCTGCGTTTAAAAAAAATAAAATAAACAACCGTATCTGCATACCATGTAAACTGCTACAGGTGCCTCTCTTGTAACGAGAAACATCCACAACCATGGCTAACATGCCTACCTAAACCAGGAGGCCCAACTAAAACAGCGCGGTACTCATGTCCACCGAGGTGATGACTATATTTCCAGCCCAGGGGGCCTCCCAGGAAAGTCATGCGCTGCGGGGTGGGGGCTGTGTCCAAGTCCCCCAACAAACGTTTCATGGTTTCCTTTCCAACCCATGTGACCAGAAGGCAGGTAAAAATACATCACTGCTCATGTGACAGGGTACCGAGTCGAGCCCTTTCTGGAAATAACAGCTCATCCTTTTCTCTCTCACCCTTGTTTCCCCATAAAGTTCACAGATCAGCCCCTTCTTGAACGGCACGGACAGGAAAGACCAAAACATGTTCGGGAACAGTGTGAACTTGGTCTCATTCTGGATTTTGGTCAAAATTATACCGTCTTCTTTCGCCTTTCCCAAACGAGGTAATGATTATAAAATGCTCTCCACTCTAAGTTGTCCAGACATCCATAAACATCACATTTTCCCCACTGACTAACGGGAGGCAGGAAACCAATGTCAGAGGGTAACGGCCGACATCTCCCAAGAGCTACTTGACTTGCGGACAGCATACCATTGGCCAAGACAACCAGATCAATTACCGATGCCCAATATTTTGATTTTCAAGATTCCATCTACAGACTTTTAAAAAGGACAATCTACATCACAACACCGACAGAAATGGGAAACTTACATCGTTGTCAAAGCGTCCAAAGTTGATGAGACCTGGGTTACTAAAATCTCCCGGCTTGTTGTGGTAGATACTCATGAAGAAGTTCAAGGTGAAGGTCGAGATCATGGAAGCGAAGAACTGAAAGATACGGGTCACTGAATAGTTACATTTCACCAGAGCCCCGTGGCGGGGCAAGGAGATCAGGTATGCTAATCGGAAACGTCACTCACGATTCTCCAGGTCAACATCTGGTTCCAGAAGGAGGCTCCCTCCTCCAAGCTGAAAAGGACACCACCTGCAAAACCGGAAACCATCAGAAACTGCTGCATAACTGCATTACTCACAGATCAGCTCCACTAAACTGGAAATATTCAGCAAAGGTCATACAGGGGTCTTTATTGCAAGGATAAGACTCCACTGGTGTGACTCCATGCCTTTGTGGCATTTTTTTCCTGGATTATTCATCAACACAGAGCCACCTTGTACTTTCCATCCTGAAACCGAAAAATCAATGGCGGAGGCCGAAGAAGCCCAACGCTGACAGGACACTCTAATAACCTTTTTTTTACTCATCATAGCTTCCCTTCTTCCTTGAGGGTAACATTAGATTCTGGAGGCATGGAACTGATCTGAGATCAGAGCTTCGGGTGTGTATATGGGTGTGTCGAGACTAGATGGTCAGTATGGATAACTAAGGTGCACTAAAATTGGGTGAGCAGGCAAGGCATGTCACCCAGGTTGTGTGACAATTATTTTATATATATGTATATATATATTCCATCCACCATCCCTCTTTTATGGAGAACTGCGTTATTTTTATTGTCTATTGCAAAAAAAAAAAAAAAAAAAACAATACATATATACATATATATTTATGGGTGTATCGAGACTAGATGGTCATTATGAATAACTAAGGTGCACTAAAATTGGGTGAGCAGGCAAGGCATGTCACCCCGGTTGTGTGACAATTATTTTATATGTATGTATATATATATTCCATCCACCATCCCTCCTTTACGGAGAACTGCGTTATTTTTATTGTCCATTGCGAAAAAAAAAAACTATATATATACATATATATTTATGGGTGTATCGAGACTAGATGGTCATTATGGATAACTAAGGTGCATTCAAATTGGGTGAGCAGGCAAGGCATGTCACCCAGGTTGTGTGACATTAATTATTTTATATATATGTATATATATATTCCATCCACCATCCCTCCTTTATGGAGAACTGCGTTATTTTTATTGTCTATTGCAAAAAAATAACACAAAAAAACTATATATATATATACACACATATATATTTATGGGTGTATCGAGACTAGTTGGTCATTATGGATAACTAAGTTGCACTAAAATTGGGTGAGCAGGCAAGGCATGTCACCCAGGTTGTGTGACAATTATTTTATATAAATGTATATATATATTCCCTCCACCACCCCTCCTTTACGGAGGACTGCTTTATTATTAATATCCATTGCGAAAAAAAAACACAAGAAAAAGAAAAAATATCTATATATATACATATATATATATATATATATATATATATATATATATATATATATATATGGGTGTGTCGAGACTAGATGGTCAGTATGGATAACTAAGGTGCACTAAAATTGGGTGAGCAGGCAAGGCATGTCACCCAGGTTGTGTGACAATTATTTTATATATATGTATATATATATTCCATCCACCATCCCTCCTTTATGGAGAACTGCGTTATTTTTATTGTCTATTGCAAAAAAAAAAAAAAACTATATATATATATATATATATATACATATATATTTATGGGTGTATCGAGACTAGATGGTCATTATGGATAACTAAGGTGCACTAAAATTGGGTGAGCAGGCAAGGCATGTCACCCCAGTTGTGTGACAATTATTTTATATAAATGTATATATATATTCCCTCCACCACCCCTCCTTTACGGAGGACTGCTTTATTATTAATATCCATTGCGAAAAAAAAAACACAAGAAAAAGAAAAAATATCTATATATATATACATATATATATATATATATATATGGGTGTGTCGAGACTAGATGGTCAGTATGGATAACTAAGGTGCACTAAAATTGGGTGAGCAGGCAAGGCATGTCACCCAGGTTGTGTGACAATTATTTTATATATATATATGTATATATATATTCCATCCACCATCCCTCCTTTACGGAGAACTGCGTTATTTTTATTGTCTATTGCAAAAAAAAAACAGAAAAACTATATATATATATATATATATATACATATATATTCATGGGTGTATCGAGACTAGATGGTCATTATGAATAACTAAGGTGCACTAAAACTGGGTGAGCAGGCAAGGCATGTCACCCAGGTTGTGTGACAATTATTTTATATATATGTATATATATATTCCATCCACCATCCCTCCTTTATGGAGAACTGCTTTATTTTTATTTCCATTGCAAAAATAAAACATTTTAAAACACAAAAAAAAAAAAAACGAAAATAATAATAATAAAAATTATTTTGAATGTGTATTCAAATAAGTTTGAATGTGTGTGAACTATATATAAATATATATATACACATGCATATACAGAAATATATACACACACACACACATATATATATATATAAACACACACACAGACACACACTCACATAAACACATACACACACTGTGTACAGTCTTATGCAAAGGTTTGGCACCCCTTGACAAATAACATCTTTTCAATTACAAAAGCAACAATATCAGTTAATACAGTCTCTTTAGGAACTGGGGGGAAAATACACAATATTTTCAGCAAACATTGATGAATAGTTACTTTTTATGCCATAAATTGAACAAAATTACAAAATAAAAACATTATTATGGCACTCTGCAAAAGTTTGGGCACCCTACGTAATCAGTACTTAGTAACACCTCCTCTGCCAGATATCACAGCTTACAAGCGCTTCTTATAGCCAGCTGAAAGGCTTTCAGTTCTTGTACTTGGGATTTTCTCACATTCTTCCTTGCAAAAGGCTTCTAGTTCTGTAATATTCTAATATATCAAGGGCTGTATTGTCAAATAGGAGATCGGCAGCATTCTCCCACCTGAGAAAACTGTACTACAATGCCCTTGATAGTGTGTAGAAACACACTCGTCAGCTCTAGTCCTCCTGTAACAACGCAAAAGGACTGGCAACCCTCAGGTATTTATGCGTGCGATTGTATGATAAATTCACCCTGACAGTCTCACACTTCTCTTGGTACCAACAGGTCTCATGGAATATATAAAAGGCAACTGCAACAATTATACTCGGCACTAAACATCGAGGCACGGAAATGCAGCAGAGCTTGTGTATTTCTCAGGATGCATTCTAGTAAAATGCCCGGAAAATGAGCTAAAGACATATTTCAAGGGGCACTATATAAAACCGATGGAAATTTTACTGATTAAATAAAAGGAAAAGCATCGTTTGAAAAATCACAAATGTTTCTAAGATTCAATGCATCGCTTTTTGACCACATCATAGCGATGAACACATCATTGTTCCTGACAATGTCCTAATACAGAAATAAAACTTTATGTTGGTAAACTCAAAAAGCCTTCAGCTGTCACACTGGCTAACGATCTCAAACGATTATAAAGCAGCATTTTGAAAAGCGCTGTTTTAAAATAACAGGTACAACACTTACCTTGTCTTCTGGCCAAATGCTTTTCACGGCTTGGCACTCCAACGGTGCTGAAACGAAATTTGTATTTCCTCCTACCTCGTTTGCCCTTCAGTTCTTCTTTTCTCCCTTTGGATGTTTTTTTCCTTCTTCTTTGGATATTGTTTTTTATTTTTGTTTGTTTTTTTTACTTTGCATGTTTTTCCTTCTTCGGATATTATTTTTTTGGCTTATTTTTTTAGACGATGTTTTTTTCGTCTTCTTTAAAAATTGATTTTTTTTCGTCTTCTTTAAATATTGTTTTTTTTTTCATCCTTTTGATGTTGTTTTACGGAACAAGAGCCGTACAGTGCTACTCTATCAGGAGGTAGCGCCAACTGAACGCCTTGAAGCAGTACCCAGCTCTTTTATAGGGAGCGTCAACCCGAAGTCAAGTTCTAGAACGTTGCACTCACTTTTCATTGGTTTCCCAGCTATGCTGTCAGAATAATGTTTGCTGATTGGTCGAAAATTTTAAAACGTACCCGAGTACTGTAAAAAAACTCAAGATCTTGCTACCCTACGGAGCACCCATAAGGTGATTTTTTTTATACGTTATATGCAGCTATTTGTAGCAGGCCGTAATTAGACTAATCCACCCTTTGTCAATAAAGCCAACAAGAGAACAGGTTGCCCAAAGTTTGCTCAGGTACACGCCACAGCACAACCTTAAAAACACATCCAGCACAAATCACACTAGTGAATGACACAGCAAATCACAGCAATAAAAAAGACCCCTATGGGCAATCCAGCACCCAGACTACAGGTGCCAAAAGGCCCAGCCTGCCTAATAATGAACCCAAAATATACATACAACAAAGAAAAAGACACAAACAAAAAAGAAAATAAAACTAGCCAGCTGCTCCCACTAAACCCCGCTCCCGAGGCCACTAAGCCGGCTGGCTTGATAATACACGATACAACCTCAGATAAAACATATTAAAGCAACACCAGGGAGGTTTACAACCTGATCCTTAAAATTATCGACCCGTAATTCCACCTTGAAAACCCCTAAAGAACAGTAGTTTACCCCATGACTCACTGCCCCATTCAAACAAAAAAAAAACAGGTTTTTGGGGTAACCTTTAGGTCAGCTCTTCAAAACCAGGTATGAGGACTCTTCAGCTAATCAGTCCTCTAATTAGAAATCTAATTAGGGAGTTGCAGCGAAAACCTGCATACACACCGGCCCTTTGCGGATAAGATTGTTCACCCCTGAAACAAGCAAACAGAAAGGCTGCTACACTGCAAATTCAATATGCCCGCCGATGCTCCACCAAATCTATCAGGACCCTGCCTGTCTTTCCCGTGCCTGCTCCTTTGCCAATATGCCCTACCATCGGAACATGCACAGCCATCTCGCCCCGGCTATGCCTCCAGTCCGAACTGCAGTTCCTATACCTGCCTATAATTGCCTGGCTACAATCCATCCCCCAAAATGAAATTGATGACCCAACGATCACAGCTAAGAATTCTATCCCCAAACCACTGGTCTTCCTCCCCAACCGAACGATCATTCACTGACCGTGGTAACTTATAAGGGTTGGTATGATGACCAGTGGTGGACCTCACCGAACGTTTAACTGGTCTCTACACCTCGGGGGGGACATAACCTCCTCCATTATACGAGGCCTACTTGTGGATGCTCTATTGCGACCCCTCCCACCAGCCCTGTCCCCGTAAAATCACAGAGTCCTCATCCGATTCCATTTCTGTTGCCCCTGTGGGCAACCCAGACTCAGGAGACATTACCAGAACATCTTCCCCTGACATAACAACCCCCTGTGGTACTGGACGCAACTCTGTTCGGTGAACTTGACGGACAACCCCGTCCCCCTCCATTGGAGTTGCAGAGTAAACTGCACCCTGATCTTGGGGACACCGAACTACCATATACAAACAGGCATCCCAATGATCCTGTATTTTACCTCGAACATGGTTCCGCAAACACACCAGCTGACCTTCATCAAACCCCTAATCATTAACCAACTCATTGTGTTTCCGATTTCGTGGTGTGGCTTGTTCCTCCAACTAAGCCTTCACATACTCTTGAAGCACCTGCAAACTTTCCTGATGGTTTTGTACCCATTCCTCCAAAGGTCCACCATACTGACTGATCCCGGCAGGAGCCTGAAGATAGTGTATCGGTAATCGAGGCTCACAGCCAGACCTTAAATAAAAAGGCATCATCCAGTCATTTGGTGGGGTGTAGTATTGTAAGCTTCTCTGCTGGAGGAAGTGTGTGAAGCAAATTGTGCAAAAAAAATATTAAAGCAACACCAGGGAGGTTTACATCTAGATCCTTAAAATGATCGACCTGCAATTCCACCTTGAAAATCCAATTACCATATAAAGGATACAAGATGTAAAGATGACAAATGACATGGCACACATTTGTTGTTTAGACTGTTGTGTCAGGTTAATTGAAAGCTGAAGGATCTTAGTGTTTACTAGTCTAAGTAACAGAATGTCTAAACACTGTGCTTGCCTTTATGGGTTTTTAAGCAGAACATATAGGTATAGAAACATATTAACATTACGTTTCACGATTCACTGACTGGAGAATAGGAGAATATACACATCAATATTACTACTTAAGTTAACTAACCCTAATCCCAACCCCTATTGGCACGGAGCCCGCCAGGGTTCAGGTGAGATATAAATCTGTAATCTGTATCAATGGTTTTGCTATCCATACCCACCCTATTAATGTTAGCTTCCCAGGGTTTCTTGTTAGACAAGCTCTGTGTCTCTCTATACCCCCATTTACTGCACGACTGATTGTCCATTTATAAAGAATCAAATAGGGTGAAGATGGTTTTAGTTTACAATTACTCTGGAAGGTGACCAGATTAAAAAAAACTAAATACCATGCCTACGTGTATGTAATCTCCATCACAGTCCCCATTTTCCCCATAATCCTCGTTTTGATAGTGCCAATTTGTGTAATGTGAGTTTTTTTTTTTTTTTAAAAACTGTTATAGAAGAACATACTGGATGCCACATGTGTACAATTACCCCTTTCTAATTAGTGGGGTCCGTTGTGTCAGCTACAGCCTTTACTAACATACACATAAGTATACAGTCTTACAGCACTTTTGTTTTCCTTTTGTATTTAATGGTTTTCCATTTAGGGGGCAGCATGGTGGTGCAGTGGTTAGCACTGTTGCCTCACACCTCTAGGGCCCGGGTTCGAGTCTCCACCTGGGTCACATGTGTGTGGAGTTTGCATGTTCTACCCATGTCATCGTGGGGTTTCCTCCGGGTACTCTGGTTTCCCCCACAGTCCAAAAACATGCTGAGGCTAATTGGAGTTGCTAAATTGCCCATAGGAGTGTATGCGTGAGTGAATAGTGTGTGAGTGTGCCCTGCGATGGGCTGGCCCGCCATCCTGGGTTGTTCCCTGTCTCGTGCCCATTGCTTCCGGGATAGGCTCCAGACCCCCCGCGATCCAGTAGGATAAGCGGTTTGGAAAGGCTGCCTAACGCCCTTAATTTGTTTGCAATTTCGCCAGGTAGGCTACCTTCTTTAAACTGCGTTTTGCTAGACTACACATTTCGAGATGTTTTATTGTAGTCTTGGTAAATATATATATATAGTTTAGCCTAACCCAGCCACTTAAGGGAGCAAGCCAGCTCAGGTAGGTGCCAGTCCCAAGCCCGGATTAATGGAGAGGGTTGGCGTCAAGAAATAAAGAGAAATAAAGACAACTAATACTCCTAGTTTGCGAGATCTGACTGCAATGGCAGCACTGCTACAAGGGTGTGGATAAATCTATACAAATATCACCTGCATGCACATTACTTCTTTTACAATAACCAACTCCTGATCCATACTGTTAGTCGTGAAAAAAAAAACTATCGTGTACATAGAGGCCCTGTGTAAAAAGATAACTGCCAAGGAAAAGATCAAAAACATTTATTTCAAGGATACAAAGTTTTTATGGTCATGTACAGTGTACAGTGCAATTCTTATTTGATTAACTTGAATGTCTCCACAGACTAGACGATTAAACAAATAAAGCAGTGCAACATTACAATAACTAATAACAAATAAACAAAGCTCACGAGTACTATTACAGTATTTATATCATTTATTTAAACTTAATTTTACCAGGTAAATTAACTACAAAGCAGTTACCACTGCTTTACCTGCTTCTCGGGAGAAATAGCAGATATACGTCATGTATGTGACTAAATTCTTAAGCCAATAAGGGCAAAGTTGTGTCGTAATGGAGGCGGATCCAGTTTGTGCAGCCGGTTAAAGACACTACGGGCATGTAAATGGAGAACGAAATTATAGTTATACCGAATCTCCTACACACAATACCAAGGTTACCAACTTTGGTCAGCTGACCGGAGTGAGACGTTCAATTCCCGTAAGATTTCTTTGCGCCAGCCTGAGAGTCTGAAAACACGTCACACCAGATGCATGAGAGATGGAAACCTGGGATATTCAGTCGAATCAGATCAAATATGATGCTAAGTTAGTACTAAGTTAAAATATGTTCCGGACTTGTAACATGCACCCATGATTTGGAACAGTCAGCAGGCTGTCTCTGGCCACGCCCCCTACACTCGGTCCGGCCCCTGGCTTTTCCTGAATTCTGATTCCTTTAGATAAACATTGACTTCATTGATATTGTTATTGATTTATCGACAGACCATCATACGTTTTAGACGTTATAATAACAACACTCTATTGATCCCCAAAGAGAGAAATTCTCTCCTTGCCTGCCCCCTCTTACTGTCCATGATACACAAGCACATATGTAGAAAAACGTCAGCTTGGAAGCCAAGGCTGGACTTAACCTACTCCTTAGGGTTCAACTGGAAACTGCCCCATGGCCGAGCGGTCTAAAGCCTCCTGCGCAGCGAAAATGGCCTTTCAAAGTAAGGGGTATTCTGTTCTCCGAAGTAAGGCGTGGGTTCGAATCCAACTTCCGACAAAAGTTCTTCAATCGCTACAGCAGAATTTGAGCCACTGATCGGCTTTAATTGCTTTGTTTTATTTTTGCGTTTCAGGCAAAACTACATAACACTTAAGAGGTGCAGGATGATCTGTCTTGCTCTCGCGAGGTTTTTGTACGACGTGACATGGTGACATAATGCAGCGGACGATAAAAATCTAACCACAATGCATTGCGTCAGGACCAGAATGTATTGCTTTAAGCCAGCGCTGTATGTGGGTACATGAAGTGGAAAGCACCCAATAACAAACATAACATTTTAAAAAAATCTACAAACTAGTGGGAATATAAAATAAAATAAATGTGTCTGGGCAAATTGGTAAGTTAAATTAAATCGTTTTAAGCAGTGTTAAGCAGTGTGTGGTTTTAAACACGAGTAGCATGTACCGTGTTGACGGCGCATGAACGTATCTTGGCAGCACATGTAAAACTTAGATTTGCAAGCGGGATGTGAAACAGCATTTAGGTGTTTAAAACAGCAATAGAGTGCGTGTTTGTTCACGCAGTTACAATGTTTAGTTGTTATTTCTGTGGAACATCAGTGCAAACCCTTAGGGAACATGTTTTACATGTCAAACTTCACCGTCATGAACCACGATGCGTGTTCAAGTGTGGCGCTACAGATTGCCACAATACGTTTCGTTCATATGGGGAATTTAAGGCTCATTTTTACCGTAAACATAACACAGATTCATATATTGATACTACAAATGCCCTTACGGTGTTTACGTGTAATATGTCTATGTGCCAGCGCCAATGTCGCGATGTCAGATCACTAACAGCTCACTTAAAGGAACATATAGCCGAAGGACGTGTTGTGACATGTCCGGTGACAGGATGCGACCATACGTTCACTGTGAGATCGTCGTTTACAGCCTACATGTCCAGGAAACACAGACAATGTTCTGTGGACAGTATAAGAGATCTTAATAAGGAGACAGTTTCTCAGTTTCTTGAAACTGAACCGTTAGTTACAGGCCCTACAGAGAGATTTAGTGAGACTGATGAAGGTGAAGTCCATCTTACAGAAAATTTCAGTGACCTTTTTCTTAGAAATATTTCTCTTTTCTACTTGAAATTACATGGGCAGTTTCTTCTGCCAGCATCAACTATACAAAATATTATTGAAGAGATGCTAAGCATACATGAACTAGGACAGACATATACTTTGAATAAATTAAGTGCATTCCTGAAAAGTGACTTAACTGAATTAACAGATGAGGTTATTGGTAGTATATGTGATGTTGTGAAGGAATCTGACCTTTTCACCATTAGTCATGAAGGACCAATGAGAACCAATTTTTCAAGAACTAGGGCTTTTAAACAGATGTTTAGATACACAGAACCTGTAAAGTTGTACTTAGGAAGGGATGAAACAAGGTCACAGAGGTTTGCCTACTATGTTCCATTGAAAGACACTTTGAGACATTTACTGGAGTCAGACTTATGGCAGAATTGTGCTGCACAGGGTACATACGTACCATACACTGATGTGCTTTGTGATGTCAGTGATGGTCAGGTATATAAAAACAATGAGTTCTTTTCTCAAAACCCATCATGTCTAAAACTAATTCTATATCAAGATTCTTTTGAGGCGGTGAACCCATTAGGTTCAGCAAAAAGCAGCACAAAGTAGTAGCTGTATATTTGTCTCTGGCTAATTTACCACCTCATCAAGTACAGACCACATGTCACTTGTAATGCTGTGTCAGGAAAAAGACTTCAAACACTTTGGCCATGACAAAGTTTTCTCAAGGCTCATTGCAGACTTAAAAGACCTGGAAGACAATGGAATAACGGTGGCAGAGGAAAAAGTTAAAGGGACTGTTTTGTGCATTGCAGGGGACAATTTGGGGTCTCATAATATCGGTGGATTTACAGAAAATTTTAGTTTTTCTGAATATTTCTGCAGGTATTGCCGGACAACCCGAACAGATTTTCAAACAGATCCAAATGCATTTTACAGTCTGAGGAACAACAAAACGTTGAAGGTATAATATCTGAGTTTTAATTCATTGAATTACTTCGATGTTTGTATGCCTGGCCTGCCACCTTGTTTAGGCCATGACATTTTTGAGGGTATCCTTTCCTATGATTTAGCCCTTTACCTGAAGTACTTCATCAAGCAAAAAAAGTGGTTCACTTATTCAATTCTGAATAGACGCATTAAGAAATTTAAGTACAGTGGCTCTGATGTGTTGAGTAAGCCATGTGCAGTAAACTCCAATGGAGTAAAGCTTTATGGTCAGGCTGTTCAGAACTGGAATTTTCTAAGACTTCTTCCTGTGATCATGTGTGACAAGGTGAAAGAGCCCACAGATGATGATTGGCAGTTGACCCTTCAGCTAAAAGACATTGTGGAGCTGATTTGTGCACAGAAAATTTTATTGCCAGAGGTTGCATACCTTGACGTTCTTATCCAAGAATATCTTGCTTGTAGATTTTCTTTCTTTCCAGGACATAGGTTAAAGCCTAAGCATCACTACTTGCGACACTACCCTGCACTGATTTTAAAGTTTGGTCCTTTGATCAGGTTGTGGACAATGCGATTTGAAAGTAAATAAGGCACCATGGCAACAACAGTCAGAACAGCATCCAGTTCACAGCTAGTTTTAAAAATTGCTTTAACGCAGAGTGATTACAGGAAATAGGTGTACTGCTTAATATTAATTAAATTATTAAAATGTGCTAATAATAGACATATTTGTCAGTCAGACATTGTGCTTTTTAAAGAGCAGAAGGGATACATTAAATTACGATTATATTGTCCTTACTGTATATATTTTTACATTTTTCCCCTCAATGATTGTCAAGTGATCACAATTCTTACTGTGCTTTACCCCTCACTTGATAGAGATGTACCAAAACTGAACATATAACTGGATTTCACTCAGAATAACCAGGCCTTCTTTTTGGACTCTTTATCCCTTTTTATTTTATCTTCGCTTTCCTCAAGCCAGGCATTTACAGGTGAAAAACCTTAAACCACAAAACACCAACTTTCACCAATCTATCTTATGAGCAAACACAAAATTTTACTTTAAATGCATATATATATATATATATATATATATATATATATATATATATATATATATATATACACACAAAATATACAATGAATGACCAATCTCAGCTTCAAATTTCCACACAATTATACATAACTTGTTCTGAATAAAATTCCTCCAAACATCAAAGTTTAAGATCAAACCACTGGGGAAACACATAAATGAGTTACTCAACGCAATAAATTGCAATGAAAAGCTAACCAATTAGACAATCGAACAATAGGTTTAACACTTCTGCCCATATGAATTATTAAAAGGAAAGTTCACCCTTAATACTTTTTTTTTTTCTTTTTAGCAATTTAATATTTAACTTTTAGATAAACTAAAAATAGAACCCCCCCTTTTAAACCGCATTAATGCAAACATCTGAATCAATAAAACAGCATTCCACATATTGTCATTAAGACACTTACAGCACACCATTTATTCCTAATACAGTCAAATACCACAACTCATATAATGTTACAAGCCAGCACCAGCGCCTCAATGCCTCATTAGCGCACCCCATTAAGAAATAAACCCCACTCGCAACAGGTAGTGCTTGCTACAAATAACATTTGCAACAAAGTCCAACACGCATGGTTCATGGTCTTACCGGCTGTCCGTTCAGAGTCTACTTTTCAGTACACAATCGCAGCACAGTTCCAGAAGCACTTGGTGTAGATTTGACCCTTTGCTTGTCGCGCTACCAATGCGTTTTGCCGACTTTATCCAAAATAAAGAGCAGGTGCGTCCGTTAATGCCTTCCCCTCGGGTGCACACAGGTGAGTAAACTTTGGTTCCGCATGACCACTTGCGTGAACGACGTAACCACTTGCTGGAATGACGTTCATCGCAACAATGATATAAATATTTTCCCCCCTGACATATAATCAGTGTAAGCACACAAACACATTGGCCGGTTATCCTATTCATTCAGTTCCACGGACAGTGACCTGTGTTACTGTGCTGTGACATCTGGTTCCTTCATTGGCTCTGTATATTTCTATAAATGACTAAATGGCTCTGTTGTAGAAATTTCCAGCCAGAGACTTGGTTCCTATATAACGAGAAGATTTTATTTTTACTCGGACTGAGAAGCTACAGAAAATCATCTCTGCATGTGATCTCCCCTTTACTGCTCAAGCAGAGCACACGCACATCAGCAAGTGTCAAGGCAGCAAGTGCATACAAACAACTTCTCAGGGCCTTCAGGAAGAGTCAGACTGCGGTGTCATTCAGAGATACCATTGTCTAAGACTTGCACTAAAACATTCTATGCACTTGGGCATATTTAAACAAAGTAGTATGGTACCTATGTCAGAATCCATCCCTGCCTTGTCCTGTTCACATGTCACTGGCCATCCTATTCTCTCCTCTGTCTTGTACCCCTTAGCCCATAGTGTGTTTGCCTGCTCATCGGGCCACCATGTGGCTTAACGGGCCAAGTGGTTGGCCACCGTGCCTGACTCCCCTTTTGATTGTGGGTTTTGAGGATATCAGTGGGTCTGTGTTTTCATGATTGTCCCCCAGGCCACCATGCAGCTCAGCCCTTGATTCCAACTACAGTAGCAATCAGGTGGTTCTCGGTCTACTAGGACTGTATAACAGGATTCTTCACCCATTCTATCTTTACTCCTTCAGCCGCATACATGAGTCAGACCTATAGGTTATTCAAATTCCGTCCTGCCAAATTTACTGGACAGGAAGTGGACACTGCAAATGAATGTGTGAATACGCCAATACCTACATCTTTACAAGTTACATTAAGGGGTTTGGTACAGTAAATGGCTGTGAGGTGGGATTTCTTCTTGATGTCTGTTTGTAGCCCGTCCACCAGCAGCTGCTGCTGTATTTATCACACCAAGCAGGGAAAGTATATTGCTAAATTTTCCTTAGTTCAATTACGCTTGATTAAGCTAATTAAGCCGGCTATGTTATTTACATTCAGAAGGATGCCGCCATATTGGGTTATACACAGATGCCACGATAGCTCACACTCACATTCCCTCTTCATTATTTTTCTAAACACACTCTATCCTGCCTTGTCACCTGCAACAAGATCTCACTCCCTGTAGCAATAAAAGTCTTTCTTATGATTGAGGCAGATTTCTGCTTCTCTCCTAACCATGGGCATCCAAAGTAAGATGAAGCAAAATGTTAGGAAATTTGATAACACATGGTTACTCTTTTGGTAACAGTGACTTTGGTTTTATTTTGATAGATGTAAACTACATAATATGGTCTTAACCTTGTTTTCTGTCCTAAAAGCAAACTTTTATGTTACAGGAGAAAAGTGCACAGCTGCTTGGATCAACCCCAGCTAATCAGCGCATATGGGAATCTTTTCAAAATACCATGTGAGTCTTATGCAATTTACCCAATTAATATAAGCTCTTTAGATGACGCTTAAATAATCAATTCCCATCAACTTAGTGTCAAAACACAAACTCAGTGGCAAAAAAGTGAAGGGCAACAGACTAAGTTGTGAAAATGAAATCTGCATGTGATGAAAGGGCATGTGACTGTATCGCGATGATTATAATCATCAGATCAAACGGACCACGGAGTTGGCGGTATGGTCACACTGCTGGTCCCATGTCAGTAGGGTATAGCACACCCCTGGGCCCGGATACTACTAGGATGTCACTGGTGTACCACTGTGCCGTCAGAGTGTGGTGTGTCACTCCACAGCATTGGCAGGATTGCTCCTCTCCCTGCAGCGCCACCATACGCACATGACGGTCATCTGTGGTACTGCAGAACTGAGATGTATCGCTGAACATGGTAGGACGCCAGTCGTCATCAGTCCATCAGTCCATGCCTCCCAGTGACTACACCACTCCAAACGCAACCGTGTGCTATTGTGAACGGCAGCCTATGCATGGGACGGTAAACCCGTAGTCCAGCTGATGCCAGTCATCGCGACACGATGATATAGGGTGTTGTAGAGAGTCCAGTAGCTGTGTCCATATATCAGCGCAGGTGTCATGGGGATCTGTGATGCTTGGAGCACAATCCGACGATCCTTCCTTGGCGTGGTCTGTCTTGGATGACCAGAAACTTCACGACGTGTGTGGATGCCTCACGTGCCCATTGGTTTCAATATCAGGCCACTGTGATATCCGCATGGCCCACATGCAATTGCAGCACATGACCACCTGGCTTCATGTAAACCCGCAATGCAACCCTATCAAACTCCGTCAAGTGCCGTTAACACTGTCTAATGTGACTACGAGGCATCCTGTGTCTGGTGATTAACATGCCAACTCCTTGCAATTTGAATCATTTACATATCCATCACTGGTCTGCACATGTACCAGATTACATCTTTAATCGGATAGTTACTTCTGGGTTCTCAACTTTTTTTTTCATAATACCCCTTAAGTGTATATGCCCTTCACTGATGAGAAATTCATCAACATCTAAGTCCTACATTCATGTACAATGCATATTAAATGAATATTTTGTCACTATTAGTTTTGATGTATCATTCTTTGAATGCACTCAATTGAATCATGGACAGTGGTTCCACATGGAAAAAAATGAATATTCCGAAAAGGAAAAATCCTTCTTCGGTTGATACATTCACTTTGTGTTCTGAGAATTTTTCCCTTGAGTGCCTTGTACAGTATGTCTAGTGTGTTTTTGGTGTGAATGTGGCCATAATCATACAAGGAAAAAACCACTGACTTGTAGTGAACATGTAAAACCGCAACATGCAGTGTCATACGTAACTGAAATAAGAAATGCTGGATTGCCTGAGTTGCATGCGTGCATGTTTTTTAATATGGGCAACATGGTTCCCTGAGATGCCTCAGTGTTGCTCACCGCCATCTCTAACACACACCTCACAAACCATCTTAAAACTACTGAAAGAAATAATTGGCTACACTGCAGCTCCACTGTTTTGTTTGGCACCCCTGCATGTCCTGCATTGTGTGGGGAAAAAAGCTGAAGGCTGAGGAATGTTACATAACACAGCTAGAATGTAAAAACTCTCTCTGGTGTAATTCACTGCGTAAAACCAATGGTCCTAAGTGTGGTGTCTTCTTCATAACACTCCCTGATGTTTGTGTCCGTGACCATGAGATAGGGTGGCTGCTTTTCTTCCTTGCTTTCCTTGTATTCCTACGTTTCCTCCCAGCCTTGGTTGGTAGGTCAGGCAGCATCACCTTGTTTTAATAGACCCAGGTGCAATTTATCTTGAAATTAGACTCAAGTGCAGAAAATGTTCTATCAGAAGTCTTTGACAATCTCTGAATTACACAGAAATCTGACTTCTTCTGAAGCTGTGAAATTGTTCATCTGTATTTGCTGCATTGGTACTTGTTGATGTGCGTGTGCCCTGCTTAAGGAGTAAAGGGGAGATGACATGCAGAGCTAGTTTTCTGTAGTTTATTTTCTTTGTCTGAATAATAATATTCTCTTCATATAGGAACCCAGTCTCTGGCTGGAAATTTCTACAATAGAGCCATTTAGTTATTTCTAGAAAAATATTTAGAGCCAATGACCTGATGTCATAGTAACACAGGTCACTGTCCGTGGTGCTGAATTCTCTACTTGATGGGCTGGTGCTGAATGAATAGGCCAGGTGTCTGTGTGCTTCCACTGACTGGCACCCAGACATATAATGACTTTTAACAATGAAGGGGGAAAAGTCCAGACAGGAAATTAGTCAACAGTAATTAGTAATCAAATATAGTTCTCATTTATCATTATGTAAATTTCAAAACCTTTTCTGACTATTAATCTGCACGTTGCAATAATTTAATATTAACTAACTTGCTGTAACGTAAAGTGAAAAACAAGTTTTAAAACTAGCTGTGAAATTTTTGATGCTGTTGACCTGAATGTTGTTGCCAGAGCCTTAGGATACGTCTCTACACATAAGTGAGGGGATGGATGCACTATTCTATGGAGGCTTCTGAAGAGAATTATTATCCCAAATTTAAATTGAGAGAGATGATTAATTCCTTTTTAATGCAGTCTGCCTTAAGAGCCCCTGTTCTGCCGTTGATCTTTTGCATGGATGCTATCATGTATTAGTTTACTCTATGAAATTTAGTTTGAATTTTGATCACATGTCAAACTAAAGCATTTTGGACTGGTTTCCTGAGTTCTTTTTAACGCTGTTAAGTTACATTTTTATTTCAGCATAATTACAAGTTCCCGCAGGGAAGAAATAAGTCAGTTACTTATAAATGACTATAAAGTAGTTGCTGCAGTATATATTCCATAAATTTACTGAACTGGAGTTTTATGCATCCTTACAAAGTAATAACTGTATGTGTTCTTTAAGTATGAAAGAGTTTAGGACATTGTCACCTGCAGTGGACAGCCACGTGTCCCCATAATTATAACTTTAGATATATTTCTGCATGACTGAGTATTCACTGAGTACCTGGTAGTGTTGGATGATATTTACGTCTCATATTTACCATTTATGTCAGTCTTCAAAGTGTGTGGATTATTAAGGTTGGTCTTGGTTGTTTTCTTCCCTGGAGAAACAGAAGTTTAATGCCATGATGCCACAGCAGCTCGCCGTTCCTGTCAGTACGGTGGAGGTAAGAGTTTGAAACATTCATCAGCCTGTCAGCTACGCATCTCGCCTGGACATGGGACTCAGCTTTTATTCTTCCATAATACCGCTTAAGTACCTCACTCTACTCAATCTCAGTACTGTTTAAGGGTAAATAACTTTTGTCACTGACTGCCAGAGATTATGGCAATTAAATGGAAAATATGAAGCAGACATATGAAATACAGTGGGCTGTTTGCAGTAAGTTGGGCTTAGGGTTAGTAATGGGGCTTTTTCCACTGACTTCTGCTTCTGTGCCCTTTCTTCACACTGCTGTTCAACTGTCCTCTTTATAGGAGGGAGGAGCAGCGCAAATGCAGCCGACAGATATAAAGCCATGTGCTGGCAGCAGACGCTTCGCACCCCTTAATAGCATATCTGTTGCTGGTAAGACTGTCTGTGCTGCCGGTCATCTCAGTAACCAGGTGAAACTCCCCAGGCAAGATCAGGACAATGTTGTGTTGAGTTTCAGTGAGTTTCCTGTGTGTAAAGCCAGTTTTGGGGTCAATGTGGAGCCTGGTCCAGTCATGAGCTGGGGAGACGTGACCAAGGCTGCACTGTTACTCTTGTGTGTCTTTTCATTCAAAACTCTTTTTTTTTTTATTTCCCCATAGTGTCCATCATCTTGAGCAGCACCGGCTGTCATTTAGCACAAAAGATGCCTGTTCAGTTTTCCATCTGAACAAGGGCCCTCTGGACCCAGGTGTGCACTACATGAGCACTTTGTTCCTGACTCCTTATCAGCGTTTACATTTACACTCTCAGCCAGTCTTTAATCTGCAAAGTTACGCTTGGTGAGATTTATACAGACACGAGTAAAGAGGATTTTTTCACTTTCCCAAATTCCCTCTAAGTCTGTATTTTCACCTCTTGAATGCTGGGATTTGTAGGCCCAGCTCTTCACCATGTATAACAACATCACCCTCAACGCTAGAGAAACCAAGGAGTTGATCCTGGACTTTCGCAAACGGATGACTCCCCAAAGTCCTATCTACATCGCAGAGGATGCTGTAGAGGCTTCAACAGCTTCCAGTTCCTCGGGCACACAGCTTCTGGCGGTCAAAGGCATCGTCTTCAGGTGCTGCCTCAGAAAAGCAAGCAGCACCTTGAGAGACTCTAGCCACCCAGCACTGTCACTTTTCACCTTCCATCCATCCATCTGCACAAGCATTTCCAGATTTAGAGACAAGTTTCCTCCCCATTGCTGTTAACCAGCCAGTGACGCTGACATTTCCTCACACTGCCACTGTTACCTCATTCTGTACTGTTACTGTGTCTGTCTATGCTGGTGCCATTACTTTAATTTTATTTATATAGTATTATCACTGGTTATACTGTTGAGGTGCAACTACAGACAATTTTTCTTTGAATTAATCTAGCGACTATTTTCCCAAGCTGTTGATTCATCAAAACTATTATTTTTCCTCCAGAAAATCAGATTGACCGTTTAAGTTAATATTATTTTAAGAACAACACAAACTACGTCATTGCGGGGTTTTAGATAATGGACACTATACAGATATTTTTTTCGCCCACCATTCAATAAGCAGATAAGTAACTTGTCTAAAATATTTAGATTTGTATTGTGATCCCCAAAAGTTAGTAATCTGTATAAAATCAGTGTATCTTTGTTTTTTAAATTTGATTCTGTAAATCAATGTACACTGAACAAAAATATAAACGCAACACTTTTGTTTTTGCTCCCATTTTTCATGAGATGGACTTAAAGATCTACAATTCATTCCAGATACACAATATTACCATTTCTCTCAAACATTTCTCACAAATCAGTCTAAATGTGTGATAGTGAGCACTTCTGCTTTGCTGAGATAATCCATCCCACCTCACAGGTGTGCCACATCAAGATGCTGATCTGACATCATGGGTAGTGCACAGGTGTACCTTATACTGCCCACAATAAAAGGCCACCCTGGAATGTGCAGTTTTGTCTCACAGCAAAATGCCACAGATGCCACAAGCATTGAGGGAGCGTGCAATTGGCATGCTGACAGCAGGAATGTCAACCAGATCTGTTGCTCGTGCATTGAATGTTCATTTCTCAACCATAAGCCGTCTCCAAAGGCGTTTCAGAGAATATGGCAGTACATCCAACCGGCCTCACAACCGCAGACCACGTGTAACCACACCAGCCCAGGACCTCCACATCCAGCAGGTTCACCTCCAAGATCGTCTGAGACCAGCCACTCAGACAGATAATGCACGGCCCCATGTTGCAAGGATCTGTACACAGTTCTTGGAAGCTGAAAATGTCCCAGTTCTTGCATGGCCAGCATACTCACCGGACATGTCACCCGTTGAGCATGTTTGGGATGTGCTTGACCGGCGTATACGACAGCGTGTACCAGTTCCCACTAATATCCAACAACTTCGCACAGCCATTGAAGAGGAGTGGACCAACATTCCACAGGCCACAATTGACAATCTGATAAACTCTATGCGAAGAAGATGTGTTGCATTGCATGAGGCAAATGGTGGTCACACCAGATACTGACCGGTTCTGAGTCCCCAGACCCCCAATAAAGCAAAAAAACTGCACATTCCAGGGTGGCCTTTTATTGTGGGCAGTATAAGGTACACCTGTGCACTACCCATGATGTCAGATCAGCATCTTGATGTGGCACACCTGTGAGGTGGGATGGATTATCTCAGCAAAGCAGAAGTGCTCACTATCACACATTTAGACTGATTTGTGAGAAATGTTTGAGAGAAATGGTAATATTGTGTATCTGGAATGAATTGTAGGTCTTTAAGTCCATCTCATGAAAAATGGGAGCAGAAACAAGAGTGTTGCGTTTATATTTTTGTTCAGTATAGAATAAGCCCAGATTTTAACCTAAAAATTTTCCTCAAATGTTTATTCAGTGGGA